>NW_028318532.1:600000-900000 GCF_062004578.1 Staurois parvus
AGTGCTGTTCACACTGAAGCGTTAGCGTCGCGTCACAGCAAAATTGACGCCTCCCATTCAAGTTTCAGTGCTTTAAAATAACTTTTAAAAAACATAATTCAGGAGGAATATAATGTCCCATAATTCCCTGAAATGATAGAAGAGAGCATAGAGGGTCCTGCAGTCAATTCCTCCTATGCATTTCCTGTTTGTGCTGCTTATGAAGATGGCTGACATCAATGTCTCCATGTTGATCCAGGAGGTAGAAAACCGGACAGAATTATATGATCCCAGCACCCCAAGCTACTGTGATACATACAGAAAGCATGAGGCATGGATTGATGTATGTAAAGTGATCAGTGCAAACAGCTGGGAATCACTTCCGCCAAAGGAGAGGGAGAATAAATGTGAGTACTTTTCTTTCATTGACAACATTTTACACAATGCCCCTATGTACAGATATCAGTACATGTGGCCAAATCCCATTGACTTTCCTGTGCCCACACATGCTGCATTATCCAAATGTGTGACTGCACAGGGTCAGAAAAATATGATTTCAGTTGAATAAGTTTTAATATTGTTCCTTTTTGTTTTTTTGGAACAGTAACAGATGTCAAGAAATGTTGGAAGTCACTCAGGGACAGGTTCAAGAAGGATCTGACGGCGTTATCTACCCAACCAAGTGGTTCTGCTGCAAAAAAAGTGAAAACCCACCGACTGTTTAATGAGCTTCAGTTCTTGAAGGCTGTAATGAAGAGGAGACAGTACGTATTTCCCTATTGAATCTGCCTTGACACAGTGGATAAAATAATTATTTGGTCCCCTGCAAGTTTGCCCACAAAGAAATGAAAGATCTATAATTTTTATCATAGATGTGTTTAACCTCCCTAGCGGTATGATTATGTCAGTCTTTCTGTGCTCAAAGCGGTACATTGTTTTCAATGGTAATATGTTGTTTTTTTATTGTAGGCCTGTAATTCTTAGGAATAACTCACTGAAATCTGTTTGAACAAGAGTCTAGTAGACATCCTTGGTGCAATAAAGTTTAATAAATTAAATCATAAATTATAATATAACAAAAAATAATAATATAATAATAAATTAAATAATGTAATCAAATCAAATACTGCATATTCTAGAAAACATAACAGGTGTGGTATATTTTGAAATAGGGGACTGCATAAAATCTGACTTCGTAATCAGGACAGTGGAACCTCTTGACCTTGTGGATTTTTTTTCCACTCTCATCTCGCCGAGAGCAACATACCACGCACATCCGTGTAGTTTCTGCCTTTTTTTGGGTTGGTGGGATGTGGTCCATAAAATGACGTTCAGTCAGGCGTTCTGGGTTGACAACTCCCACATCACATCATCCGGATCTACCCACAGACACTGATGGCGTTTGGTGTTTGAGGAAAATGGATTCCGCCACTTTCCAGATAAAGTCCACATGAACCACAGGCTTGGCACCGTTTTTGCGGAACAGAATATAGGCATTCAACAAGCACTGTTCCAGAAGATGTTGGAAAATCTTTTTGTAGTATTTCCTCTGTTGCTTTCTCATTGCCGGATAGAATGTCATAGCTTGGTCAGCTCTGTCGACACCTCCCATGGTGCTGTTGTAGTCAATAACAACCTGAGGCTTCTAGATGTTTTTCCCACCTTTTGTTTGTACCATCACTGTGGAGGCATTGTGAATGGTACTCATAAGGCACACATCCTTCTTGTCCCGCCATCTCAGTGCCATCATTTTGCCTTTCTTCAAGGAAACTAATTCTCCCGACTTCAGTTTGTTTTTTGCAGACATCGATGGCAGGTTGCGCCGGTTAGCCTGAACGATTCCATATGCATCTGTTTTGTGCTGCAGAAAAACCTTCTAAAGTTCTGGAGAGGTGTAGAAATTGTCCATCGTTACACAGTAGCCTTGGTTTAGAGTCTCAATCAGTGACAGAATGGAAGATGTTGACATTCCGTAGTTGCTGTACTTGGGATCAAATTTTGTTCCTTTGCCGGTGTATATGACTGTGTTCCAGATGTAGCCGGTAGAGGATTCGCACAGCAGGTAGGATTTGACACCAAATTGTGCTCTCTTGGATGTGATATATTGTATCCAGTTGAGCCTTCCTTTGTAGGCCATTAGACTTTCGTCTATGCTAATGTCTCTCTCTGGCACATAGCTCTGCTGGAAATTTCTGACAATTATTTGGAAGACTTCCCAATTTTTTTTTAGCTTGGGAACCGGATGAGTTATTTCATTAAAAGCCTGATTGTTTGTGAAGTGCAAAAATTTCATAATAAGGGAAAAGCTGTACTCCGACATGACGGTGCCAAAGAACGCCATGGCGAGCATTTTGTTGGTGGTCCAATACCACTTCTGCAGCGGTTTCCCCACCACTCCTTGCAGAATAATTAGGCCGAGAAGCTGACAAATGTCCTCTTTTGTCACAGGTTCCCACTTTCTGCTTCGTGAAAACCTGCTGTGTGGAGCAGCTAGTTGTTGCGCTGCGTACCTATCTGTCTCCGTCACAATAATTTCAATAACCTCATTAGTCAGAAACAGTTCTAAGTACGCCAAAGGGTTGTCACCTTCAATGTGGACTTTCATACCAGGTGCACTGGTAAACGGAAATCTTGGTGGCGCTGGCGTACCACAATCAGTAGTGCACCACATGCGCAGATCCCTCACGTTAATCTCAGATTCGCCGCTGTCTTCACTGTCGGTGTCTGAAGACAAATCACCACATGAGTCGCTATCGCTCAATTCAAGTAGCTCCTCACTGTCGCTTTTTGCTAGCTCACCATAAACCGCTTTGGCGCTAGCGAGACACTTTTTGGAAGCCATGAGTGCAAAACCGTTTTTAGTCACAGAAACTGAAAAACTGCACTATGGATATATCTGAGGTAAAGTTACAATGTATGCACTACAGTAACACTTTATTTTGACACTGATCTATTTTTATAACTCCCGCCTCCCGCAAGCCCCACCCCCCCCGATGGCACAGAGCGGCTGTCTCATGCTGATCACACTGATCAGCGTGAGATAGCAGGGAAGGAGACAGGGGACGGACGGAGGGGATGGCTACATGCGGCTCAGGACCCGGGACACGGATCGCAGGGACCAGGTATTTAGTTTGCGGTGACCCCGAGTCTGGCTCGGGGTTACCGCTTTTGACAGCTAGATTTATCCCCAAGCCAGGCTCGGGAAAACCGCTAGGGAGGTTAAAATATTAAAGACAGAATATCAACCAAAAATCCAGAAAAAACACATGGTACAAATGGTATAAATTGAGTTGCAGTTCAGTGAGTAAAATACCTTACTTCTACCTTACAAAATCTACAGGGGATCAAATACTTATTTTCCTCACTGTGTACTATACATGTGATGCTGCCGCTGATAATTGTCATAGAACTTTACATTATTTTCTTTTCCTTCACACAGAATTTCAGGAAATATTTTCGACAGTAGTGACAGTCAAGATGTCTCCACTCCAGACATGGAGAACCTGGAAACTACAGATAAGGGGGATTACCAGTGCATTTCTCCTAATACGCCCTCCAATTCCTCTGTTCCAAGCACCTCAAGGAGTGATCGTACATGGAGCTCTGCTTCTTCCAGGAAGAGAAAAGCTGATACCGTAATTCCCCCAACCCAATTTTTGGAATTATATAAGTAAATGAGGCAGCTAATGCAGGAGTCACATGATGATCAAATAGGTGGATTTTTGTCCTCTATGGCACATGACATGAGGCAGATTCCAGCACATCACTTATCAGCCCTGAAATATGATCTCCTTGGGGTCACACAGCGCTACATATGCATGTCATCTGCTCCACCCCCACCAGAATCTGTGCAATACTCCAATTCCCCAAATCCAAGATCTACATATCCACAACATAGTGCCCCTTCATATTCAACACACACAACATTTCAAAGCCACGCATCAGAGTATAATTCAGTGCCAGAGGACATCACAACAGGTGGGTCTGGAGCAGGTGACAACACCCAGCCAGGACATTGTACTCATGCTACTCATACTAACCTTTCCTCATCCAAGCCAGTGTATAGAAACTTGTAAATTAAACACACTAGCAATTAAAAAAAATTGCCATAACATTATGACGACCCACCCAATATTGAGCAGATCCCTGAACTAAACCAGACCTTGGAAGGTGTGTCCAGGATATTGTCAACAAGCTTTCCAAAGCAGTTTACTGCGAACTCCAGAATGCCTTCCTCTCTGGTAACTTCTTTGGTGGTCTTCCCTGACACAATCAGACATGGCCAATTTTCCCTACTGCCATTGGTGCCATTGGCAAATGTTATGGCTTATTAGTGTATAGGTGAAAGTTTATGGAAAGGTTACATGTAAAAATATATAATGTTTAATATAATATTGACATGGACTACAGTATTTAAAGCTATAGTTCATCTTTACCACAAAGCTAACTATGCAGATAAGAGGTGTCTGTAGATAAAAACAAACAGTGTAGCTCTGACTAAAGTAGAATAATGACCTTGCTATAGATTTAGACCATTTACATATTTCATGAAGCCTGACTGGAAAACTCCAGGGCTTTCCCATAGATAAAGCTTACTCCTGTGATGTTGGAGCTGAGCAGTTATGGCTAGAACTTGGCTATTTCCTGGGTATACTTGGCGACATCATGGAAGTATTCTAGTCAGGGTTCATGAGGTACATAAATGGCCGACACCTATAGCAAGTCAGAGACACAAAAGTTGTTTTTGTCAACAGACACCCCTTAGCTACATAGGCAGGTTCCTGGTAAAGGTGAACTATGTGTGAAACCCAAAACCAAGCAATGGTTGCTACAGTGCAGCTTACAAAAAAAGGTGAAAAAAGAATGAAAACCCCACATTTTGTAAGCAGCATTATATTACCTAAATGCGTTTCATACCGCTACACTTTAGTTTATGTCATGATTTTCTTTCTTTCTACCTGTGATGCAGTGCTTTCGATCTTTCAAAGCACCATCACATAGAACTGCCCAGTCAGAAACTCAAGCTGACAATTCTTCGCTTTTAGCACTGACCATTTATGCCTCAGATCTGATCATGTGAACTGCTAATTTGAGGGGCTTCCAACTTTTTTTAATGTTTTTTTAATGGAACATGTACTTTGTGGTGATGTGTACCAAAAAAGGTTAGGCACTGAACCAGTTTTCAAGTAAGGCCCATTTTTTTTCTTTGATAGATTGGAGTATTGGACAGTATTTATTGCTGTCTGTGGCCCCATTAGGAAGATTCAACCTCTCTTTGTCCTGTTTACCATAATGCTTACAAGTGAAAGTAAATTAACATCAAAACTTGGGTTGTCCACAGAACAGTGAGATGTGATATCTTCCAATAGGCACATTTGTTCTGTTGACAACAGGGATTGCGACTTTACACAGATTTTTTTCTCACGTTCTGTTGTGGCAGTAAGACACGAAGTGAAGGTATATATATCTCCCCTATGGGATACATATGGCAAAAAAAATTGAAAGGGGTTTTAGAATTTTATCCAAGAAGAAAAGAAAAATATTGCACATAGTATTACTTTAACCGGTGGCCGACCAGCCACAGTACATATACTGCAGCAGGGTGGCACCGCTGTGCAAATTCACGTATATATACGTGATTTTTCATACAAGGTAGGGGGCACGCGCAATGCGCCTCGACCGCCCTACCCGCGCCGCCGATCACGGCTGCAGGGTGTCAGTCACCGGGTCCCAGCCGGTGATTACCAGCCACAGTACATATACTGCAGCAGGGTGGCACCGCTGTGCAAATTCACGTATATATACGTGATTTTTCATACAAGGTAGGGGGCACGCGCAATGCGCCTCGACCGCCCTACCCGCGCCGCCGATCACGGCTGCAGGGTGTCAATCACCGGGTCCCAGCCGGTGATTACCTGCCGGAGCCCGGTGATTACCGGCAAACAGTGACAGAGAGGAAGGCTGTTTACACTGCAGCTCTCCTCCCTGTCAGTTTCCAGCACACTGTTGGGGAGAGCGGAGTTCAGCTTTCCGGGACAGAGTGTTCCTATGAAGAACACCCCCCCGCACACTAGTAAAACACTCCCCTCACACAGTTAACCCTTTGATTGCCTAAAAATGTTAACCCCTTCCTCCCCAGTGCCATTAGTACAGTGTCAGTGTTTTTTCTTTTGCACTGATAACTGTATTGGTGTCACTGGGGATGTCAGTGACCCCAAGTCAGTCCCCCCCCAGTGTCAGAATGTCCGCCGCAGTCCTGCCATAAGTCTCTGATTGCCGCCATTATTAGTATAAAAAAAAAATTAAAATTCCAGTATATATACCACCATTTGTAAACGCTATAAATTTCACGTAAACAAATTAATTTACATGTATTGGGATTTTTTTTAGCAAAGACATGTCGCAGAATACATTTTGGCCGAAATGTATGACAAAATTTGATTTTTAAATTTTTTTACTGGACATGTTTTATAGCAAAAAGTCCAAAATATTTTTTTTCTCAAAATTGTCTGCCTTTTTTTTTATAGCGTAAAAAATAACAAACGCACAGGTGAACAAATAGCACAGAAATAAAGCTCAATTCGTGGGGAAAAAAAGATGTAAATTTAATTTGGGTGCAGCATTGCATGACTGCGCAATTGTCAGTTAAAGTGATTCAGCGCCATAACACAAACCGCTTATGTAATCACTTCCTGACTGCCCTATAGCAGAGCAGAGCAGGGCGGCACGGATGCGCAAAATCACATATATATACGTGATTTGCGCTCCAGTGGTTTTCGCGCCCCTCCCAGATAGCGTCAGATTGCCCGTCAGTACACCAGTCATCACATTTAACCCCTTGATTGCCAGAAACATGCTCATACACAATAAAAGAGATAATGCCCCCCCCCCTCCCCTGCTGCCTTCCACGGCCTTCTTGGGCAGGCCTTGAGAATGCAGCCGGTGTTTCTGCCAGCTGACCATAGAGCTGATTGGAGACCAGAATGGTGCCATTCATCTCTATAGTCTAAGAAATCGGAAGCTACGAGCATTTCATCACTTCAGTTCCACAGGATATAAACAGCGCCATTTGTAAATTGGGAAAGCATCTGATCACACCGATCTTGGTTTGATTAGATAATGTAAGGAAATAGGAGAGATCTAGAGTCTGATAGACCCCAGATTTCTCAAAAAAGAATATATAACAATGCCCATTGAAGTTATAGGGGATATTTGCATTCCCTGTGATAGAATTAAAAGTGATAAAAAAATAAAATTAAAGGGACAGCGTAAAAATAATTAAAAAAATCAAAATAACTTTAAAAAAATACCTCACCCCCTTCACACGCACACACCTGTGTGCATGAGCGTTGACCCTCTGTCGGTATGTAAACAGCAGTTACACCATGCATTTGAGGTATCGCTGCGAACATCAGATCAAGGGCAGTAATTCTAATACTAGACCTCCTCTGTAAATCTATGGATTTTAAAATTGTATGCAGTTTGTCGCCATTGCACGGGGCATGCACAGTTTTAAAGCATGTCATGTTTGATATCTATTTACTCAGCATACCATTATCTTTTATATTTTACCAAATAATTGGCCAATATATTGTGTTTTTGTGCATTAAAAGTAAAAAAAGTGTATTTTTTTTTTAAATTTGCTTTTGAAAAATCGCTGCGTGAGTACTATGTGACATAAAAAATTGTAGCACCCACCATTGTATTCACTAGGGTGTCTGCTTTAAACAAATATATAATGTTTGGGGGTTTAAATTAATTTCTTAGCAAAAAATACAGATTTTTTTCATGTGAACAAAAAGTGTCAGAAAAGGCTTGGTCTTCAGGTGGTTAGAAGAGTGAGTGATGTGTGGTATAAACTTCTAATGCTGGGCATAAAATGCCCCCACCCCCCAAAATGACCCCTTTTTGGAAAGTACACACCCCAAACTATTTGCTGAGAGGCACATTGAAGAAAACTTTGTGTAAAAAATAAAAAATGTTTTGTCATTTTACAGAAACTTGTTGAAAAAAAATAAATCTTCCATGGACTCAATATGACTCTCAGCAGATAGCTTAGGGTGTCTACTTTCCGAAAAGGGGTCATTTGGGGGTGTTTGTACTATCCTGGTATTTTAGCACCTCAAGAAATGTGATAAACAGTCAGAAAGTAAAAGCTGTGTAAATTCCATTATCTATACCATAGTTTGTAGATGCTGTAACTGTCACACAATGCAATCAATATACACTTATTGGGATTTTTGTAACCAAAAACATGTAGCAGAATACATTTTGGCCTAAATTTATAACAAAATTTTAGCTTTTTTTGGATATTTTTTTATGACCGAAATGAGAAAATATCGGAGTTTTTAAATTTTTTTTTCTTCAAAACTTTTTTTTTGTTTATAGTGCCAAAAATATCAAGCGCACAGGTGATCAAATACCACCAAAATAAAGTTCTATTTGTTTGGAAAAAGGACATAAATTTCATTTATGTACTGTATTGCACAACCGCACAATTGTCTGTTAAACTAGTGCAGCGCTGTCTAGCAAAAAAATGGCGTAAATTGCAGCACCTATACCATAGTTTGTAGACGCTATAAAGTTCACACAAAGCAATCAATATACACTTATTGGGATTTTGTTTACCAAAAACATGTAGCAGAATAAATTTTGGCCTAAATTTATAACTAACTTTGAGTTTACTATATATTTTTTTACAGCAGAAAGTAAAAAATAACTGTTTTCTTCAAAATTTTCGGTCTTTTTTTATTATAGCGCAAAAAATAAAAAGTGCACAGGTGATCAAATACCACCAAAAGAAAGCTCTATTTGTGTGAAAAAAGGACGTAAATTTTGTTTGTGTACAGCATTGCATGACCGCGCAATTATCAGTTGAATTAGTGCAGCGCAGAGTGGCAAAAAGAGGCCTGGTCATTAAGGGGGGTAAATCCTCTAGAGGGCAAGTGGTCAAGTAAAAATGTATAGGTGTTATCATATGCTGGTATACACATTGTAGGGCTTATTCATTGTGGTGCCCAGTGGGTCTTCCTGGTGACCTGCATTTGACTAGTATATCCTATAACATGGGTGCTCACCCTGTGGCCCTCCAGCTGTTGCACTACTAATAATAGTCCCATGAGGCATTGCAAGCTGCTGACAGTGCATGACTCCCAAAGCAGAGATATGACGGAACTTGTAGTTCCACAATAGCTGGAGGGTCATAGGTTGAGCACCCATGTGTAATGAGTGGAGGTCAACAAGAGGAATTAGTAGCCAATCTAGGCTGTTACAGAAGATCAGCAATCCTAGAAGTGTCAGTCTCAAAGGGAAAAATTGTAAGCTGCATTTGCACTTTTTTTGTTTTTTGTTGTTGTTCTGACTCCACATCTTAGCATTTTTTTGGAATACCAGAGAATAAATGCTAAACTCTAGGACTTTCACCTTCTTGGAGTGCTCTGTTGGAATGAACAGGATAGAGGAACCTGACAATCCTGGGGTAAAAGAGGTGTGACATTTATACGTTGATGTTATTATATGCATTCGGAGCATACGGTTCTAACTTTTAACCACTTAAGTGCCTACAGGGCACTTATACTCCCCTCCTGCCCAGGCCAAATTTCAGCTTTCAACGCTGTCACACTTTGAATGACAATTGCGCAATCATGCAACACTGTACCCATATGAAATTTTTATCATTTTTTTGAGACAGATATTGCTTTCTTTTGGTGGTATTTGGTCACCTCTGGGTGTTTTATTTTTTGATAAACAAACCAAAAACAACAGAAACTTTAGAAAAAATTTTTTTTCATAGTTTTTGTTATAAAACTTTGTAAATACGTGATTATTCTCCTTCACTGATGTGCGCTAATGGGGCTGCAGTGATGGGCACTGATGAGGAGGCACTGTTAGGTGGCTAGCTGGTGGTTAGCTGTCTATGCCCACTGATGGGCATAGACAGGCATCACTGATGGGCACTGAAAGGCAGCACCCATATATGGCACTGATAGGCGGCACTGACTGGCACTGATAGGTGGTGCTGGCTGGCACTGATAGGCAGCACTGATAGGCGGCACTGATGCGCACTGATAGGTGGCACTGACTGTCACTGATAGGCAGCACTGATTGGCAGCACTTATAGGTGGCACTGACTGGCATTTATATGTGACACTGACTGACACTGATAGGTGACACTGAAAGGCAGCTCAGATGGGCACTGATATGTGGCATTGATGTGCACTGGTAGGCACTGATATGTGGTATTGATGTGACACTCATGGGCACTGGCACGAGGCACTGATGAGCACTGACAGCTGGCATTGATGGACACTGACAGGTGGCATTGCTGGGGCTACACTGATCATCAGTGTCCTGATGATCAGTGTACATGTCCCCTCTGAGGGATGCCGATTACCGGCTCTCCACTCCTCACGAGCTGTCAGCGTGACAGCTCGTGAGGAGAGAAATGCTGGTAACTGGCATTTACCTATTTACATGAGATCAGCTGTGATTGGACACATGACCGAGCCGACATCTTCGGCTCTTTCCGTTGATCGGTGATCCGCTGTGTCCGAGGGACACAGCGCACCACCGATCGCCACGCTGCGTGCTCCCTGAGCCACGCATGCGCGGTTAGAGTGGAAGGACATCATATGACGTCCTCCCAGAATGAGAGAACTGCCTTGCGCCCGTAATTTCCTTATATGGCGGGAGGGAGGCGGTTAAAAAACTGTCTGTTTTGTTACAACAAAAATGTTGGTAATATTTTGCACATGTGTATTTTTGGATAAATTATACTATGTATAGTAGTACTATGTCTAAAACATATGGAAAATTGTTCCTGAAAAGTTTTCTCTCTTGCTGTGACTGAAATAAATATGAAAATTGTGGTTTTCTGTGTGTTTTTTTTTTATTACTTTCTACTGGTAATAACTATTCCCCTATGAAAAAGATATGTAAAGCGAAACTTCACAGCTGCATGGAGACATGGATGGGGGAGTCTGATTTCAACATTAACAATGAACTATATAGCAGCTTAGGGTTTTGGTGCACAGATACACTATAGTTCCAATTTTCAGTTATATTGGGGTTTATAATCCTGTACAAAGCAAATATCAAAGAACAAGTATTTACTTGTCATATAACACTTTTTGGGAAAACCTCCCAGGAGAACAGGAAAACAAGACATTGTGAACTCTCTGATATACTGTACCTAGTGAAGTGACTATTCTCCGGTGATACATTCTTGTGACTTCTATCAGTGTGCAGCAGAGTACTGGTTAAAACTTGTAGGAGGAGTTTTCATTGTCCCCTGATTGTTATATGAGGCTGCAGGACCCTTGACCCTCTGTCTGGACAGTGCTGATTGGCCCTCTGCTGATCGCATGCACTCTCACAAGAATAAAACAAACCTTAACAATACACACCAAACTGAGCATGTGCAAAATGCCTGCCGTTCAGTCTGTTTCATCAGAAGATAAGAGCTGGTCGCTTGAAAAGGGGGTGGAACAGAGAAGGAAGGATCAAAGGACCTTTTTACACAATGCAGAGGATTAACCCCTTTATGCCTTACTGCATATACAGACTGATTTTACTGATGTGGGTTTAGCAACACATTAAACGACTTAACAAAACTATTTCAGTAAGTAGAGACAATTACACTTTCGAATATTGCCATGGGATTTCTCCCTCTGGTGACATAAAATAATTGGCAAACTTCTCCCGGATATTGGACGCCTGGTGGGTACCTTGTGCACTATGCCAAACAACACCTTGCAGATCATGCACAAGTGAGTCATCCAAATTATTCCCCTCTCTTTGACGGACTAAATTGTGGAGTGCACAAGCACGTTTCACAATAGTGTCAACATTAGTGGGATCTAATTGCATTGCACCTCTAAAGATTCTCCACTTATTTGCCAATATGACGAAGGTGCACTCCACAAATCGCCTAGCTTGTGTTAGCCAAATTAAATACCTTCTTCTTCAAATCCAGGCCTCTTTTTAGGATATGGTTTCATATGAACTAGACAGTGAATATTCCTCATCGGCAACTAGCACATAAGGTAGGTGCTGTCCATTTTCTGTTATAGGTGAGGGGATGGTATATTGAACCTTCCTTCCATTATCCTTCTTCCCATGGTTGAATTGCAAAACACTTGCGAGTCCGCAGAACTTCCATAAGCACCAACATCAATTGCAACAAAACTGTAGTTGCTATCAGCAACGGTCATCAGGACTATGGAGAAATACTTTTTATAGTTGAAATACTTGGAGCCACTGTTTGGGGGCATTTGAATGCGTATGTGTTTGCCATCTAATCTACATCCAATGCAGTGAGGAAAGTTGCAGTTTTGACTGAAGTCATTGCTGATTTCCAACCATCGATCCTCTGTTGGTCCTGGCAATAAGATTCCCTTTAGTACGTTCCATATTGCATCGCATGTCTAATGAACTATGTTGTGGATTGTGGCTTTGCCCAGAAGGTAATGGAAGTGGAGGGAAGAGAAGGATTCTCCAGTTGCCAAATATCTGTTAAAAATAGATGTCATTAGTAATTCAATTCCTTTATGTTTTTAGCATTGATAAAGTAGGAAATTCAGTGTGTGTGTGTGTGTGTGTGTGTGTGGTGGGAGGGTTGGGTGTCATCAAAGCTGTAGCAGCTGTGTATGGTAAAAATGTAGGTTGCTCAGTACTGCTGGTTTTTGGCCAAGCACAGCTGCTAGTAATTCTGGCTTGTCCACTTTTGATACATTAACACCTTACCCCTCCGCCGTATAGCAGATATACTGCTACAAGGCGGCACGGGTGCTCAAAATCACACATATATATACATGATTTAGCATTTCCGGATAGGGGGCGCGTGCACCCTACCCATGCCATTCATGGCCGCGGATGTCCATCACCGGGCCCCGGCTGGTGATTACCGGCGATCACCGGCAAACAGACTTCCTCTCTATCAGCTCGGGCACATTGCTCGGGGTGGCTGTGCACTTGATGCTACCAAATGTAAATGTTTACCAATGTATGAAAATATTTTATTAATGATCCAACAGCTTTAGAATGATTGTTAAGTATATACTGTTCTATTTGTCATAAACCTTCTGTTCATGTTCTCCTGAAAAAACAGACTCTGAGTCTAAGAATTGAATGGAGAAAGAATTGTCTCTTCTCTTTATGGTAACCCTGTTATACTAAATGGAATACTATATTATCAGTATTATACCTATTGGTGTTATTTTGGACATTGTAAGTTATAGAGCTGGATGGGAGAGACAAAGAGGCAGTAGTTGTATACTCATGAATGCACTTCTACGCTTGTAAGCATCAGTAAAATATTTAAACATGATTTTGTGCAATAGATTGTTGGATATCATTTTTGCAGTTGATACTGAGTTCTTGCCTGGCTGGCTGTGGATGGCTGGCTGGGTAGAGTTCTGCCCTGTCTGCCTGGGCTCAGTTCTGGACTGGCTAGATGGGTTGGGTTTGGACTGACAGAGCAATTTATAATTTGGTTAGGACAGTGCAGGGGTCAGTAGTAAGCAAGTAATGTAGAGTTCAGAGATCAGTAATATGTAATGCACAGTGTAAGAGTTAGTAGTAATAGTAGTAGTAGTTTTGATGTCAGAAGTAAATATTACACAGTGCAGGGGTTAGGAGTATGTAATGTAGAGTGGAGTAGTCATTAGTAACCTCTGCAAAATTCAAAGATCAGGAGTAATGAGTTCAGAGGTCAGGTGTAAATAACGCAAATAAAAGAGGTCAGGAGTAATGCACATTTCAGTGGTCAGTAGTATATATGTAACACTGAGTGCAGAGGCCAGTAGTAAGTGTAGCACCCTCCTAGATAGGTGATAGGTTAGGTAAATTTAGCTCTTAGCTCCATTGTAATCAGTTGAGCTGCATGTGATTATTTTGACCTGTTCTGTATTTGATAGGCTGCAGGTGTAATTGCTCTTCCCCGCATTCCAGAATACTCTGGGCTGTTCTGGGACAAAGGTGTGGAGCATGGCAAATGGACAGCATGAATATTTATAGTGTCTCAGCAAATCCCTATGGGAGACGACACAGATGGTTGCTGGGAAGGTGTAGAAATAGCCCGAGGGACAGAACAGCATTATGAATAGAAACTACAGGAGGAATAAATGAGGAACTAAGGACTTTAGGGTACCAAAGTATATGACAAAAAGTAATATAAAAATATATCAAGATTTTATTTATACAAAATGCAGAACAGCATTGTCTTCCTGCAAGGGATTTCCACCGATTTAGGTATGAGGTGGCTACTACTGACCTCAAGCCACATCATCAAGGTCTCAGCTAGGGTTAGCTGGGGGTCTATACTTCAGTTCTGCGTTGAAGGTATTTGGATATCTGCTCAATCATCCAATCAGCGTAGTTCTAAAAACTGTTATGAGTCTGGATAACTTCAACTGGAATATGTCTGCGGTACTGGAATGAGGCATCCAATTACCTAACAGACATATTTGAGAACTGGTCTGATGTGAGAATTTTGTGTATGTTAGCAGAGAACTGTTCCTTAGTAAAGAAGCAAGTAGTTGTTCTAAGTGGAGACTTCTCTCACAGAGTTTCATCCCTAGCTTGACTCTTTGGCACCAGCTCATGGGCCTGTGTATCGGGATTGTTGGAATTTTCATTTCCTCTCCTGAGAGGTGCATACCAACCAGCCCCCTTAGTTTGTAAAATACTGTTTTTTCAGTCTGGGCTAAGTAGTTTCTCTTCTGAGAAATTCATACAGTCCACACTTTTTCCGTGTCATTGTGGGTGAACTGTACTTTTAATCTTTCACAGTGGAGTTTGTACGCATCCTGACAGAAGATATTTATTTCAGAAGTTTAGCTATAGTAAAGAGTGTCCTCCTGTTTGTCCATAGTTTTGGAGTAGAAAACACAAAACACACAGGTTTATTTACTAAAGCTAATTTCCTCAGAATCGTGTGCACTTCTGCATAGAAACCAATCAGCTTACAGGTTTATTGCTAACTAACCAAGCTGAGGTTAGAAGCCGCTTGGCTACCATGACAAAATTCAGAGCAAAACAGCTTTAGTAAATAAACCCCACAGTCACTTCCAGTGCTCAGAAATCCACCAAGGACACAAGTTATGGTGTAGAAAACATCTGTCAGGAATTTTCCACCAATGCAGCCCTCCTCAGATGGGGAAATCCAGTATAAACTACAAAAAAAAGCACACAGAAAGGTGAAAACGCCTAGTGCATTACCTTAGATCTATTGTGTGAAGTAAAAACATAAACAGATGGGTACTCACAAAAGTAGAAGTAAAGAAGGCATTAAAAACATATGAAGCGCAATCCAGTGAAGGAATCATATGATGGAACAAGTAATGCCGAGGTGCTAGTAGCTGATGCGTTTCACCTTCCTCAGAGCTAAACCCTACTTTTTTGAGTACTCATCTGTTTATGTTTTTGATTAACACAATAGATATCAGGTAATGTACTAGGTGTTTGCACCCTCCTCAGAAGAAAGGGAAGGAGACAAAGAGGCAACAAGCACCCAATGGTTTAGCAGGATTTATTCAACAGTGTATGTTAAAATACAATAAAATTCCAATCACAAAAGTTGCTTGAAAAAGGCATATACAGTAAAAGCTCCATGTGAAGCCATCAGAGCAGAGTCCACTCCCAACAGAGACCGCTGAGTTAACAGGAGTACTGTGGAATCCAGGGATCTGTGCCAACCACCACAGAAGATTCGAGAAAGGAGCTGTAAGATGCCACAGACTCTGTAGCCAATCAGGAACAAGTTTCGGAGTCCAGATTACGCTTCCTTCATCAGACTAACAACTGATGCAGTTATACTGGATGCAGTTAACTCTGCAAAGCCCAGAAAGGTAAAGGCTTACAATTGTTAAAGGGGAAGTTGCAGTCAGCCAATAAAATATAATAACCGAGGAAATAAAATATCATTGTGCAATCTAAGAACAAGAATTGGATACCAGGAATGTTGTTATCCTATTACAAAGCAAAAATAGATTAAATATCTCTCTTTAAAATTACATAGAAATCAATTCCAAAAACCAGCATAAAGAATCTGTTGCTTAACCTAAAAATTATAGTGTATTATGAGAGGGTCAGCTAAATCATAGCATAACATAATTGAACTCTACTGGATATTCAATAAACAAATGTGAGCCATATGAAAGATTGAGTTGTGTATGTCATATATACACACACAATATGTGAACAGATATACATAAACATTTATACATCCCTAAAAGGTCAGGGGGTCCACAATGTGTGTGCATACAAAAACCAAATGACAATATACCCATGCTAGATATTTTATAAATAAAAGGGGGGCATTCGATAAACGAATGCAAGCAATGTTGGGGATCAAAGTGCGTGTGATGTATATACCCACACACACACAACATACAAATACATATTTATTCATAACCCTTTATATACCCCCAAAAAGTCAAAATATGCACCGTGTGTACAGTACATACAAAAATTAAATGACCATTGACCCATATCTAGTATTAAATGTTTGGGAAACTCAGAAAGAGAGCGGAAAAGACGAATGGGTCATTCAAATGGATGGGGAATAAGTATGCCTATGAGCATTATATACCAATAAATAGGGGTGGACTGACCATTTGGAAACTCGGGCACTGCCCGAGGGCCCGGGGTCAGTAGGGGGCCCCATGAGATGCCCCTGGTACCTTTTTAATAGGCTTTTTTGAGTTTGGGCAAGGACACAGGGGCCCCATGATCCCCTATTGCCCGGGGTCCCCATGAGTTGTCAGTCCGCCCCTGCCAATAAAGCAGGTGTGTCGCACACACAATTAATGGGAGTGTGTGGAATAGCAAAGAATTATTGTTACATAATGACCTGTAATTATACATCCTAAATGAAAAAGAAGCTGGCTAAGCTAAAAGCATCTAAAAATCTTACTAGAAATCATAATAAAAAAAAGGGGGGGGGGATAGAATCAAAATTCCGCAATGTACATTCGATAAATGAATGTAAGCAATGTTGGGATCAATGAATGTAGAAGACATAGTTATGATGAGATGGTGAAAAAAGACATAGAGAGAGTAGACTGGCAGTCAAATATGTTATTTTATGCATACAAGGACAGCAGGAAAAATAGAGCTTGAGCTAGAGAATGGTATATACTGTAGTTCCAGTCCTTCATTGAGTCTGCCTGGCAATAAACTGTTTATTCTGAATATTCAGTAGGTTTCCTGTGCACATACAGGTGAAACTCTAAAAATTATAATATCGTGCAAAAGTTCATTTATTTCAGTAATGCAACTTAAAAGGTGAAACTAATACATGAGATAGACTCATTACATGCAAAGCAGGATAGTTCAAGCCGTGATTTGTCATAATTGTGATGATTATGGCTTACAGCTCATGAAAACTTCAAATCCACAATCTCAGAAAATGAGAATATTGTGAAAAGGTGCAATATTCTCGGCTCAAAGTGTCCCACTCTAATCAGCTAATTAAGCCATAACAGCTGCAAAGGGTTCCTGAGCCTTTAAATGGTCTCCCGGTCTGGTTCAGTAGGAATCACAATCATGGGAAAGACTGCTGACCTAACAGTTGTGCAGAAAATCATCATTGACACCCTCCATAAGGAGGGAAAGCCTCAAAAGGTAATTGCAAAAGTGCTGTATCCCAAAGTGCTGTATCAAAGCACATTAATAGAGAGTTATGTGGAAGGGAAAGGTGTGAAAGAAAAAAGTGCACAAGCAGCAGGGATGACCACAGCCTGGAGAGGATTGTCAGGAAAAGGCCATTCAAAAGTGTTGGGGACTTTCACAAGGAGTGGACTGAGGCTGGAGTCAGTGCATCAAGAGCCACCACACACAGACGGATCCTGGACATGGGCTTCAAATGTATTCCTCTTGTCAAACCACTCCTGAACAACAAACAACGTCAGAAGCGTCTTACCTGGGCTAAAGAAAAACAGACCTGGTCTGTTGCTCAGTGGTCCAAAGTCCTCTTTTCTGATGAGAGCAAGTTTTGCATTTCATTTGGAAACCAAGGACCCAGAGTATGGGGGAAGAATGGAGAGGCACACACTGCAAGATGCTTGAAGTCCAGTGTGAAGTTTCCACAGTCTGTGTTGATTTGGGAAGCCATGTCATCTGCTGGTGTTGGTCCACTGTGCTTCATTAAGTCCAGGGTCAACGCAGCCGTCTACCAGGAGATTTTGGAGCACTTCATGCTTCCTTCCGCAGATGAGCTTTATGGGGATGCTGACTTCATTTTCCAGCAGGACTTGGCACCTGCCCACACTGCCAAAAGCACCAAAACCTGGTTTAATGACCTTGGGATTACTGTGCTTGATTGGCCAGCAAACTCGCCTGACCTGAACCCCATAGAGAATCCTGCCATTCGCAGCCTCGGCTGTCAATCACCGGGTCCCAGCCGGTGATTTCCGGACGGCACCCGGCGATCTCCAAGTATTTTTACCGACAGGGGAGAGACCTGAATGTAAACGATGCAGGTCTCTCCCCTGTCCGCTCCTGCACACTTCTTTGTATGGCTCTGCATAGCAGAGTCATACAAAGCAGTGTGCTTACAGTGTAAAGCACACACAGTCCACAGTTAACCCTTTGATCGTCCCACGTTAACCCCTTCTTGCCCAGTGCCATTAGTACAGTGTTAGTGCTTTTTTTTAGCACTAATAACTGTATTGGTGTCACTGGGGATGTCAGTGACACCAAGTCAGTTGCCCCCAGTGTCAGAATTTCCGCCACAGTACCACTATAAGTTGCTGATCGCTGCCATTACTAGTGAAAAAACAAACAAAATTCCAGTATATGTATCGCCATTTCTAAACTCTGTAACTTTCACGTAAACCAATTAATTGACACATATTGGGATTTTTTTTGCAAAGACATGCAGCAGAATACATTTTGGCCTAACTTTATGACGAAATTTGATTTTTTAATGTTTTTTACTGGACATGTTTAATAGCAAAAAGTCAAAACTATAGGTTTTTTTACAAATTGTCATCCTTTTTTTTATAGCGCAAAAAATAAAAACCATACAGGCGATCAAATACCACCAAAAAAAAGCTCTATTTGTCAGAAAAAAAGTATCTAAATTTAATTTGGGTGTAGCGTTGCATGCAATTGTCAGTTAAATTAATGCAGCGCCATATCGCAAAACATGGCCTTCTCAGAAAAGGAGGATAAATCCTCAGGAGGGCAAGTGGTTAAATAAATCAGACACATCCCCCACCAGACACTCCCACACCATGACAAACAAAAACAAACATAAAACTGAAATAAAAGCAAAACAAACCAAGTCAAAAAGTTGAAAAACAAACAAGCAAACAAAAAAACAAACACAGGCATGGCCATAAACACACAAAAAAGGAAGAATTAAATAATAATAAGAACAAAGACAAAAATAAAACCCAAAACAAATCCAAAACAAAAAACAAAATATAAAGACGAAATGAAAGACATAAGACAAACACAACCCAAATTACAAAAACAAAAACTACCATCATAGGACTGCAGGGATAGCAATCATGACCCACAAACCCATAGCCAAAAAAAAACAAAACAAAGAAAAACAAAACAAAAAAAAAGGGAGCAGCATGTAACCATCCGTGTAGGGCTCACATGGGGCATCCATCCAGGATTATGTTTTCACTTTTACCTTCGTTGAGAATATATAATTATAAAGATGACAAACATTCAGACAATCAAAAAAGGAGGGGGAATACAAAATAAAGAAATAGTCAAGCAATCCATAGAAATGGTTTATAACGAATATATTTATTCAAGCCTGGGGCTTTATGGCATTCGAGGTTTCAATCCATTTGGTTTCTAATCGCAAAAGCTGAGGATCAATGTCCCCACCTCACTTGGTTCATGTTCTAATGTGAAGAACTCCACCACAGATACTATAAATAAAATCCATCGAAGAGTCCGACGTGTCTCCTGATTGTAGTTTACATTTTACCATTTTTTTTCAGGTAAATGTGGTCTCAGATGCTTTTCCAAAAGGGTCTGCGGGTTTTCCCTACATAAAATGTGTTACATTTGCATCTCATGTAGTACACTACCCTATGGTTTGAAAGTCTATCTGATATTGGGGTGTCCATATCTGTCTATTTGAGAGTTCAATATTGTTCCCCACCTTCGCCCAACTGCAAAATTCAAAATCCCTACATCTGAAGGTGCTGCAAACCCCCAGAGCCTGTCTAGTTGAACTAACCCCTTTTTAAAGATGGCTCCTCATTAGATCATCTCTAATTAGTTCTTATTAGTTCTCTAATTAGTGATTTAGTTCTTTTGTAAGTAATTGTGGGACTGGGGTTCACATATTTAGAAATGATGGCATCCACAGTTAGGAGATGCCAGTGGCATGCCAAAATCCCACATAAATGGGAATGTTGCTGAGAGAAATGGGTTATGAACATGGTTTGTTGCATATAGGTATCCCTTCTAGAGTAAAGAAGAGAGTCCATGGATCTCTGTCTAACCCTATTGAAAGCCCTTTTGAGGCTATTTCCGCTATTATCCTCTCTTCAAAAGCCATGCCTCTAACTCCCTTGCACATACTAAGAAGTCCAGTCTTACATATTGTCCACAAAATATACTAATGTGTCATTCCAAATACCATTTCCATGTAACATTTGGTAAAAAAGTACTGCAACATAAAAATGTAAAAAAACCAAAATATCATCCAATGCAAAAAGCCAGTTCAGGAAGTGTGATCCCCAAAAAATATGTAAAATGGTATTCACTGTGCATTAAGCAGGTGTAGGTGTACTTCTCTGGAAAAATGGCTACCAGAAAGGCTAGTATTTATACCCCTTCCACACCACCGGCATATAATGTAACAGAAGCAGATGCCAAGAGTTGCCACCACGCAAACCCACACCCCATCACCAACCCTCAGTACTCTGCGCAACTGCCAACCCCCGATCACACCCACAAAGAAAGGCATCACTAGCAAGAAGGCAACCCAGCTAGAGAAGAAGAGGTGAAGGAATAGGCCCAGCAATTTGCCCTCCACTGAAGGGGGTGTACATGACACCTATGCAGAGAGATCCCTGGTGGAATTAAACACCTTAACCTATAGAAAACCCAGTGCATGATGAATGGAGATCCATCCAACTACCAGGGAAAGATCGGAGGCAACAGAAACAAACATGGATGGCAACTGATGGCACTGTGGAGGGAAAAGCACAACTGAGGGAGCAAAATATTCTCTGCTACCATCCATGTGCTCCGTCATCGCCCCACCACACCCTGTGAGTCCATATGGTCACCAGACTCACCTTAGTACCATCAAAGTGCAAATTCAGGGGGAAACCTAAAAATAGATTAGTATACTGCTAAACATGCTGTTATTGGTCTCTCAATGCCTTGAAAATTTTTAAGTAATGTAAATAAACATGTCCCATGGGTGTTTACACTATATATGACAAATGAAAACATTAACAAATATAAAACCTCATAACTTACAGACAGATGACAAAAAATTGGATAAACAGCTGAATATGTGAGTGTTCAGGATGTCTACGAACTATTAGGTTGGTATTTTGAGACTAGGTTAGTGTTGTAGCTGGGGGCAGAGATGTGGATGTCTTTGTAAGTTGTTGTTAGCATTTTGAATTTACAGTAATTTGTTGGGGAAATCGGAAGCCAGTGGGGTAGCAGACAATGAGCAGCTGGTAAGATGAATGAGTCTGGCAAAGTCATTCATGGTGGACTGTAGGGGGAATAGCCTATGTAAAGGTAAACCAATAAGGAGGGAGTTGCAGTAGTCAAGGTGTAATAGTGATGCTGGGTGCAATTACTAAAAACAAGTCATATACACGCACACAATCAAAATGCATCTTGCAGGTACTTTTAATCAGCATTTAAACCATTACATGTTCTATGCATTGTGAAAGACCAACTACCCAATGAATACCTGCCCTGGCACATCATAGCATTCACCTGGCACTCCAAGAAATAACAGAATCCAACTGCAATATTCTTGCACTGTCAAAACCTCCACTCTTATTATCACATGACACACAGGAGGATATATCTTATATTCATCACAATCTGCATAATAACACACACCAATAATAATGTGAGCATTACAGCATGAAATAAACACATCACTTGACAGCGTCACAGCACAGAATTATTACATTACCAAAGCTATGTGAAAGCTGGGAGGAACAAATCCCATCGGAACCAAACTGCCCAGGGGGTCACAGAGAAGCCATAGGCACGACCAGTTGATGAGCCCATATAGCCTTGGTAAAAATCCCAGCATCAGAGCGTCCTCTTGCCACTAGGGAAGCTTCTACTGGTTTTGCCCAGACCTTCGCCTTATAAATCCTTTTTCTGGAAGCAGTCCAATAGTGGGTGGCGCCATACCCACTACAGGAGGAGATAGCAGAAGGGTTCCGCGAGGATAACAGTCATGTTCAACCACCATATACGTTATCTGAAAAGTCACACTTTTGCTTCTTATCTATTTCAAAACCTCTTTTCATCTCCCCCAGACTTAAGGATTTCTAACTTAGATGTCCTTAAACAGGTTTTTATCTCCTAATGTGAGGTTACTAGATGTCATAAACACGGTTCATTCCATAAACAAGGTTTTATCTTGCTCTCAGCAGAATATCTTGTGACTCTGTTCCTTTGGCTAAAGAAATAACATCATCACTTCTCATGCCCCTGGCATTTGGGCAACAATGCTTTATTGTAAAAATTACCCAAGAAACAAAGGGTCCAAGGCCAACACGTTTCATACGCATTACACCAGGGAATGGACTAGGAGCTTGGTGGTGACTTTGGTTAGGAAGGGACGTATTTTGGAGATATTGCAGAGGTTGAGGCGGCAGGCTTTGGATATTGATTGTATGTAGGCTAGGAAGAACAGTTCAGAGTCCACGATTATACCTAGTACCTTGGCATACGGGGCGCATTGATAGTTGAGCTGCCGATCTTGACAGAGAAGTCAGGGGAAGGGGCACGTGTTTGAGGAAATATTATGAACTTGGTTTGGTAGACTGAGTTTAAAACCTGGGTACCGAGTTTCATGCTGAGTATATATTTTATATACCATTTAGTTTAATGCTGTAAAAGTGTTTTATCAATATCCTCCCTTATAATGGTACATATTCAATAATGATGGGCCGAACACCACTGGTTTCGGTCCGTGGTCAAACGGTGAATGTACGACCATGAACGTCAAACTCAATGCAAGTCTATGGGATTTGAACTTGTAAATTTAAAATTGCCCATTTTGAAAGCTTATACTGTATGCAAGTTATTGGCCATAAAAAGGGTATGGGTATGGATACTCATCTTCTGCCCTGAGGGACAAAGTCAGTGAAAGAAATGTTTTCAAAAAGTACCGTTTTTAAAGGGGCAGTCATTTTTCATTTCTGAAAATAAAAAAAAAAGAAATAAGAAAAATTCCTTTAAATATCAGGCCTGGGGGGTCCCCTTAAACTACCTGCAAAGTTGCACATCTGTACAATGTATAGAACCTGCTGCAGCAGGGCTGACATTTTTTTTCAATGGCATTTTTATTAAAAAACAAAACAAAAAAAGTGTTGTGTCTCCCTGTTAGGGGTGGCTCATTAGCATCAGGGTACCCCTTTAAATAAGGGGGCACCCTGATGACATCCCCCCTGTGAATGAGTAAGGAGTGCTTGTACCCCTACCCATTCACTAATGGGTTAAATTGAGTAAGAATAAAGAGACCATTCTTTGAAAAATTCCTTTAATTGAACAAAAAACTAAACAGTTTTTGTCAAGTCTTTTAATAAAAAAAAGCCAAAAAAATGGTTCCATCGTTGTAATCCATCATCAATCATGGCCTCCAGTGTTGTTGCGACGCCGCTGACTTGGCAAAATAAAAAATCCCCACTGTCCACCGACTGGTCCGCACCCGCCGAGCACTCGGTGATGTCACTGCTAGCTCCGCCCAATTGTTTACATCTGACTGACAACTGTCAGACCTGTCTTATCCTGGCGAATGGGTACAGATGAGTCAGCAGGTGTCGGGGTTTTTTTTAATGTCAGGGCAATACTGGACATGGTGTGATTGATGATGGAGTACATTGATGGAACCATTTTTTTTTTTTGCTTTTTTGGCTTTTTTTTTAAATTAACCTCCCTGGCGGTATGATTATTTCAGATTTTTGGTGCTGAAAGCGGTACCATTATTTGGTGTTTTATATTGTAGGCCTGTAATTCTTAGGAATAACTCACTGAAATCTGTCCGAACAAGAGTCTAGGAAATATCCCGGGTAGGATAAAACTTGAAACACGAAATCATAAATTATAATTTAATAAATAATCATAAAAAAAATAATATAATAATAAATTTAATTCAATAATATAATCAAACCAAAAACACTGAAATTTGAAATAGAGCGCCAAGTTCGTACATCACCGAGCAAAGTCGCAAAATCGTTTTCAGTGCCTGATGACGAATTTCCCCACGAATCATTATCACTCAATTCTGCAAGTGGTTCTAATTTACTATCGCTGTTCTCTAGTTGGTCTAAAACCGCTTTTGACCTAAAGGGACACTTTTTGGACGCCATGGACGTTTCTCAGTTTCCAGGCAATAAGAACAGTAAAAATGAAGGCAGGGCACAGGACAAAGCACTCGGGACAAAATGTATGTGAAATGGTTTGATACAGTAATGTTTTACTATGTGATTTTAGTGATTTTAGTGAATGTCACTTTTTGTAATTTTTAAATTTCCCGCCGTTCCGTCCCCCGTACGCCCCGACGCTCGCAGGGGACGGGACCCAGAAGACAGATGCCGGCATCTGCTGGATTACATTGCCGGGGACACTGCAGGAGGAACATCGCAGGAGCGCAGGACAAGGTAAGTGATCGAGGGATCACGGAGGAGCGCCGCATGGTATTCCCGAGTGGATTACCGCTTGTGGCACTGAAACTTTACCCCGAGCTACACTCGGGAATACCGCCAGGGAGGTTAAAGGACTTGTCAAAAACCATTTTGTTTTTTGTTCAATTAAAGGAATTTTTCAAAAGTCTGGCGTTTTTATTTTTTCTAAATTTAACTCTTTAGTAAATAGGTAGGGGTAAGTGCCAGGAGGGCAGCATCAGGGTGCCCTCTTATTTAAAGGGGCACCCTTATGCTAATGAGCCCCCCATAACCACTGGGCCAGGGTTGTGGGGAAGAGGCCCTTGTCCCCATAAGCATGGGGATACTGTCCCACTGCTGAGGGCACATGGCCTGGTAATCCGCAGGGGGTGCTGAATTGTCCAACCATTTCCTGCCCTGCCAGGCCTGTGCTCAGATCAAGGGCCTGATAGAATTTAGGGGGGACCCCACACTTTTCCCCCCTTTTTGGGGGGCGAGGTTCCCCTTAAAAGTCCTACCAGGCCTAAAGGGCCTGGTATGGATTTTCTGGAGAACCCCAATCACTCCCCCCATTTGTGGGAGGTGGGGTTCCCCTTAAAAGTCCTACTAGGCCTAAAGGGCATAGTATGGCTTTTAGGGGGAACCCCACACACTTTTTTATTTAATTTTGTACTGTGGGGTCTCTCCTAATCTTCCTACCAGACCTAAAGGGCCTAGATTAGGGGGATTAGGATTTTTTAAATGTATTATTTGCTTTATTTCTGTTTTTTTTAATATTATAAAAAAAAATATTATTATGTATTTATTTTCTTTGGCCTGAGGTCTGCTGCCAGCAATACACAGCAACACACTGCATGAGGCTGGACTTAGCTGTGAGCCATGATTGGCCAAACTCACCATGACTTTGGCCATTCCTGGCTCTCACAGTGCATTGTGCTGCTATTGGCCAAACTGTGGTCAGGTGCATTGCTTTGGCCAAACATGGCTCTCACAATGCACTGTGAGAGCGCAGCACATTGTGGGGCGCTCGATGAGCGAAAAGCCCTCCAAATGCCCTTACCATATCTGTGTTCAGCAAACACACGAGTGGCTGATGTACGAGTCAAATTTGCATTCAACTTGAACATCTAGCCCAACGCTAATATTCGAGGGCAAAGAATTTTATCCTAGAAAGATCAAAATGGTAGTATAGCCCTTGATGCCAGCTTATAGGCATTTCATTTCTTCTTATTGAAATCAAAGCTACATGATTGTGAAAAAGGTTGTTTTTTTTTAGCAATGTAAAAAGCTCCATATGAGCACATCATGCGGTATACTATGCCACTAGATTGACAATTTACCAGATGTGTGTGTTTCTATTGTTGATCACTAGGAAGAACAACATCCTGGCCAATTGAAAGCAGCCTTAGAATTAAAGGACGGTATTTGCATTAGCCACATGGAAAAGTCCCCACTGTGGGACATCTACGTTTACCAATATTTCCCCAAAATGTTTCTTATTTGTTCGTGTTGCCTAGAATACTTCTTGACCACCCATGTCGTTTGAGAAGGTGCCCTGATCTTGGTGTGGAAATTTAAAAATTATCTTATCTTGCATCACAACTCAATTATATGCTTAAATTCTATTGTACCCTCTTTCCTGTAACTTACCTGCAGGGCCTTGTAAACGTATTGCAGAGTACCGTACATATGAATACTAAGGTTAGTTCTTCACTTGTCACAGGGCAAGAATTTCCTATAAACAATATATAATAGAAACAAACTGCAATACACATCATGTGGTATATTTTATTGAATAGCACCAATGTGCCCTTGTGCCCGACATGTGGGATACACCATCTACTAACTAGGAGAGCACTACCAAGATGCTTACGGTCCATCTAATGTGTTCAAGAACTCCCTAAAGTGCATAAAGGTGATAAGATTTCCTTTGTGTTTTCTGGGATAGAATGAGTCAGTTTATAAGTCAGAAAAGGAACTTTGTACAAAAAGTTTCTCAATCATATGGGTTTGTCTCTTAAATGGAATTCATAGTTGCTCTGTTTACTTTGTGTGTCAATTTGTTACATTTTGTTTAACAACAAAAATTTTTTAACAATATTTTTTGCTGTGTACATATTTGTACATTCCTGTAGTAATAAAGTAGAAGTGTTATATTTTATGAAACATTTCTTTTAACACAACTTTGTTATATAGATTTTAGAATCATATACATAGGTAAATGTGTTTATCTATTAACCCTCTCCCCTGTTTTTTAATGGAGGAGATAGGATAAATCTGAGCACTTTTTTTATTGTCAACTATGATTAAGGCCATACAAGGCTGAATGCCATTAGTAGACTTAAAAGGATAAGTTCATGTTACATGTTACACCCATATTCAGGTCGGACCTGCCCCCACACCCCATTGTGACAGCTAGTGGAGGATCTTCTCCTCCCCACAAGCTGTCACAATTTTTAAAAAACATGGCCATGCAGGGCTCTGCCTGCCCAGATGTGTCACTCATTCACAGTATTCTGTGAATGGGAAACTACAAGTTTCAACAGGCTTTGTGGCTGTTGGCTTGTAGTTTTCAATAAACTACCACTGTGTTCCACAGTGCCATGGTAATTCATTGAGCCTTCCTGTCAGTAAGTATCTGCTTGCCCATATGGGATGTATGAGCAATGTACTGACAGGTCAGGGGGAGACTTGCATGGCACCAACGATCTGCTGATCACTGGTGCAATGCTTTAGAGGCTCTGGAAACAAAAAATAATAAATGCACATTTTTTTACAATAGTTAAAAGTTTAAAAGTTGAACTCATCCTTTAAATAAACAAATATGCCGTGCTAAATCATAAAACAATACATAACACTTTGTGTCGCTACACCATTTAAATCACTGGTGATATGAATGGAAACAAAGCGAATAAAATAAATGTAGATATTATAAATAGTCCTTTTAAACATTCATGAAAGTAATTTGTGCAAAAACACAAATTTCCAAACTATTATGTGAAAAAGGTCAAATTTCAGGTGGGTTCTCACTTTAAAAAAGCTCTTTATGGAATAAAGGTCACAAGGCACCATTTTTCCTTTTAAGAGCCAAGCACCGCTCAATATACTGGCAAGCTGGTAGTATTTCATTCAAGAATCTTATCCAATCTAAATAATGGTCATGAAAAAGATACTAAAAGGGAAACAAATAGTGTTCTCCATCTTGTACACGTTATGAATTTTTATTCTAGCCAAGAATCACACTCACAAACACTAGGTATTTAGAGGCAAAACAACAAGACTGTAGAGCGTGATGTATCCCTGGTCTTACCACTCTCATCTGCTTCAGGATGACAGCTTCAGTGCTAGCCGGACTTGGGTTGCTCACACACCACTAGTGATAAGTACAGCTCACTCTGAGTGTCTCCTTATACTCCACCCTAAGCATTACGCCAGAATAACTTTTTCAAGGGAAAATTTGGCATTAAAAGACTTTGCCTTGTGGTTACTGTTTGCCTATGAAAGAATAAACTTGGAATTCTGGAACATAGGACAGTGTGCAGTATCATTCAGCTTACATTATGGTACAAGTCATACAGGGGCTTATCCATGCACTGATGTTTCCTTGGATGGGTGATTGAGATGGTAAACATTCCTATTAATTTATCTAATCACAAAGAGAGCTGAAATCAGTGTAGCTTCTCCATTCTTTGACCCTCCAGGGAAATGGAGACTAAAGTAAAATGATTCATATTGTTGTGTATAGTCAGCATCATAAACACTTCTCACTTACACTTTATATACCTAGTGTAGATAAACATTTTGAAACATTTGAATATAGTGTTCAAATAAATGTAATTTTTAATGAAAGGTGTGAACTTTAATTTAGTGTTATGCTGTGTCTACGTCATCACGTGAACTTAAAGTAATTGTAAAGGATCATTTTAAAACAAAAAAAAAACTAACAGGTTTATACTTACCTGCTCTGTGCAATGGCTTCTCCTCCTTTTCTTGGAATGCTCAGCAGAGCTCCTGGTTCTTCCCCCATGCCCAGTGCCCCTATTGTAAATCGCTTGCTATGAGGGCACTTGTGTGGGCTCGCTCCAGAGCTTTTTGCAAACCACAGATCTAGCTGTTCAGACATGGCCTATTTAGAAATATAAAAATTGTGGCTAATTTAGATTTTGATGTATTCATTTCACAAATGTTATATCAGAAGAAACCTTTTTAAAAAAATCATCTGAACATGAGATGAAAATAATGATTTTCCCAAAGTGTTTTCGAAATGAGACTCTGCATAGTGAAAAAAAATGGATTTAAAGCCAGGTGTATGAAGCATATATGATACAATACCTGTGCAACGTCAGTTCATACATAGCCAGCCCAGCTTGTTCCCAGCCTCAACAACACTCAAATGAAGAATAAAGGGATTGCAAACTGTTTACTAAAAAGTGTTTTCTTTATTTCAAATAAGCACATGATACAAGATAAAGTACTGATGCATTTCTTGTTATGCTCAGCACTTTGTCAATGAACACAAAGCACTGAGTACAGTGGGAAATGTGTCAGAGCTTTATCTTGTATCATGTGTTATTTTGAAATAAAGAAAGCAAGTTTTAAGCGAACACTATGTGCAATCTTCGTTTTTTTTCACTTAGGCACTTGAAGTGCTCCTGTCACAGTGACATGGCTTTGCTGATAAACAAAGGCACATAACACTCTGTCCTTGTGTGGCATGTCTTTGTTAATCAAGCCATTTATGATATCTAGGTCAAGTGAAGAAAAAATGGTGATCATGATGTGATTGCAATTACATGGATTTTTATACATAACATTCATTCAAGATCACCAAATCAAGGAAGGACATAAGGATAAATGGCTTATGCGTATCACATACATGATCATTATATCCTTGTTTGACCTCACTTCCTTTCCTGCTGACAATGTTTTACCAAAAAGGAAAGGAGAGGCATTTTCCAAAAACGATGAGTGAACCTTCCTCTATTTGATCTTCAAACTGTTTGGTGATTTTTATGCAAAAGCTTTCAAACTTTGCATCATAAATCATTAAATATAGGATATAGGATCTGTGTTCCATTGTTATTATTGTTATTCCAAGTTCCATTGTTAAGCATTTTTTAACCTCCTTGGCGGTATTCCCGAGTGTAGCTCAGGGTAAAGTTTCAGTACCAAAAGCGGTAACCCCGAGCTACACTCGGGCTTACCATGCAGCATTGCACAGGGATTCCCTACAGCGCTTACCTTGTCCTTCGCTCCCTCGATGCGTCCCCTGCAGTGTCCCCGGCCATCTCCTCCGGCCGATGCCGGCATCTGGCTTCCGTGTTCCGGTCCCTGTGGTGTCGGGATGTACGGGCGCCGGAACCGGCGGCAAATTTGAAATTTTTAAAACGATCATTTCATAGCAAAACATTCCTGTATCAAAGCATTTCACATACATTTTGTCCTGAGTGTTTTGTCCTGTGCCCTGCCTGCATTTTGACTGTTCTTTCTGCCTGGAAACTTAGAAGAGTCCACGGCGTCCAAAACGCGTCCCTTTAGGTCAAAATCGGTTTTAGACCGGCTAGAGAACAGCAATAGTAAATCAGAACTACTTGCAGAATTGAGTGATAATGATTCATGGGGGAAATTCATCATCAGACACTGAAAACGATTTTGCGACTTTGCTCAGTGATGTGCGAACTTGGCGCTATATTTCAAATTTCAGTGTTTTTGGTTTGATTATATTATTGAATTAAATTTATTATTATTATATTATTATTTTTTATGAGTATTTATTAAGTAAGTAATTACTAAGAATTGCAGGCCTACAATACATAACACCAAATTTCCATGCAAAAAAATGCTACCGCTTTTGGTACAAAATTCCTGACATAATCATACCACCAGGAAGGTTAAAAATTGGTTGAAAACCCTTACATGTTTTCAGAGCTCTTCTTTTTTTTTTTTTTTCATAACGTTTTATTAGGAACAAGGAAACAGTACAAGTTAAAAGTACAGCATAAGGGGATATTGTATATATCACAATGGTCAAGGCATGCAGAAAGGCAAAAACTTTTAGGCAATAAGACTAGTCCGAAAACCCACAATCAGTGCATACTAAGAGAGAATACAGACTGCGAGGGAATTCGTCCAAAGTAAAGGAGAGGTTGTTCCAAACCGCAGTTATGATGGAGGGCTCCCCATGGGGCATAGCTTTCTATCTGATCTGGAAACATAAAAACCTAAAATTGTTAGAGAGTGGGGCGTGGCACGAAACCAGATAAGTCTACATAGGAGGGGATTGCGGGTCAGAATTTCTAGTAGCTGTTAAGCAAGTCAAGGGGTATGTATCTTATTTTCGACGGTGATATGTGTGCCTAACAGTATCAATCTGAGGAAGCTTAGGAGAATGTGTATGGGAGAATGCTAATGATGGTGTGATTCATGGGAGAGGAAAAAGAATAGAACAGAGCTGGGGAATAGCAAGGAGGGGGGGGGGAAGGATTGCATTCTGAAGGTGACTAGGAGAGGGGTAGGGGCAGAAGGAAGGGGAGGGGTGGGAGAGACGGGAAGGAGGATGAGGAGAAGGGAAGGGAGAAAGAGTAAGGGGGAGGGGGGGGAGAAAGAGCAAAAAACAAACAAAAAAGGGAGGACCAGGAGGGGGGGCAGGGCCTAGGGAACAACCCAAGGGGTCAGGACTGGGATCAGATCATCAGGGGTCTGACAAGAAGGCAAGTCGAATGTCCATTAACTAAAAATGAAGAGAAGATCGCTCTGCTCCGGGGGGAGGGGGGTCCGGTGTATCAATCATTCAAGCAGGCGAGCAAAGGCTCCAGGATTGGGGGTTATTAAGGAGGGAAACCCATAATGTAGTGATATTCGGGAGTCATTTAAAAGTGGATCCAACAGGCCCATGTGTGCAAGAATTTGGTCGGGTTGTCGCGTGATGATTCGATGAGTTCTTCCATCTCTGCTACTTTATTCAGATGGATCAGCTAATCTCAAATCGATGGGGTCGGGTAGACCTCCATAGGGCTGGTATGCTTAATTTGGCTGCATTTAACATGTGCATTGCTAGTGACTTGAAGTAGAGGCGCCTGAGGATTGAGGTATGGTGGAGTAGACATTGGGCTGGGGAAAATTCAAGAAGTAGCGAGAAGACCGACGAGGGTCTGAATGGCAGGACAGGACCACCAAATGTGCAGACGTGAACTATCCTTGGAGTCACATCTCCAACATGATTTGGGTAAACTCGGGTTAAAGCGATGGAGTCTGGAGGGGGTCCTATACCAATGGGAGACCAGTTTATGTCCATTTTCTTGCGTAGATATGTTCAAGGAACCTTTATGAGCATAGGTGAATATTTGGTCCCAATCCGAAGAAGATAAATCAATGTCCAAGTCTCTCAAATCGATGTCCAAGTCTCTCCTTCTTGTTAAGTTACTCAAACATTGTTGAAGGCATTGGGAAACAATTAATGGTTGGTATGGGACCTTGAAGGTTCTGTGTAAGCTCTTTTCATATACACTTTTTTGCCTGCTGTCATATGCTCATCTGGTGTGTCTTTTTTATTTGATATTACTAGTCACCACTTATTGTTTAAAATACGCTATGAACTTTGATGATGTCTTTATGATATTAAAGTGTTACTAAACCCACAACAGTAAAATCAGTCTGTATATGCAGTAAAGCATGCTTGTTATACTCACTGTGGAACCTAAGGGGTTAATCCTCTGCATTGTGTAAACAGGCTGTTTATCCTTTCTTCTCTGCTCCTCCTCGTGTTGAAATGACCACCTGATACAGACTGAATCCATAGTCACATGCACATGCTCAGTTTGGTGTGTATTGCTAGAGAGGTTTTTTTTTTCTTCAGAGCGTGGATGTGATCAGCACAGGGCCAATCAGCACTGACCAGACAGAGGGTCAGGACTTTCACATCCTCCTGGAGCAGAAAGAAAACTCATCCTACAAGCTTTACCAGTGCTCTGCTGAAGTCACAAGACTGCTCTAACTGCTAATGAGAAAAGGTTTTTAGCAGTATATTTACTAAAATAATTGCATTTCCATGTTGTGTGTACTGTGTGATACCAGATAAATTGAATGCAGGCTCCTGGGTTTAGTAACACTTTAAGTTTACTTAGTTGCTCCTGAGCTATCATTCCATGTGACAATGTTTGTCAACCTGTGACTAGCCTCAGGTGAAACACAGAGATGAAACAAATCCTCCTACATAAGTTGTACATGATTATCGTCACACATTTCTTCTCTACAGCCTTCTAAAACACACAAAGAATCTCTGAACTCTGAAAAGGAGGGGGCAAGGATCTAAAGTCAAACCCTGGAGAGCTCAGTGAGATTGGAGGAAGGGACACAATCCCTTTAACAAAGTACAAAGAGAACATGCACAACTATATTTTGTCAATCACAGGCTGTGTGTTGGAGCTCTTCTCTCTGATCATTGATTGGTCTTGGAGTCGGGAAAAGCTGTCAGAAATTATTCATTCAGATAACAGAGGAACAAGGCAGCAGAGAGAAATTACACTCATTGGTCTGGACAGAGGGGCTTTGTGAGGCCTTAGGCAAAACTTAGACATGAGGCCCCACTCACTCCCATAATGGGAAAAATAATTTATTAAACATTAATAATACATTGCACTGTACAGTGTACAATGAACTGAAGGCAATTCACCCATGGCCAGCCCTCAAGGATTCCAGCATGTCATTGGATCATGTCATACCAGGATATGCACTGCAACACAAGCTCCCTCTGTATAGTGATCATTACTAGACAGCTCTCCGTTATGCCTTCATTTCACATTACCTAACAAAGGCCATAGATTCATCATTTTCCTAAACCTATGTCCCATACCTGCTGTGGACAAAGCCAATGCATTGACTATTGTCAGTGAACCTAAATATAGAACAGTACCTGGTGCTGAACTTCTTTGTCTTGCAGTGTCAGGAAAAGGTAAACCAGTATAGAGAAAAATGAAAGAATTGCCAGCATCCTCCTGCTTGCTCCTCCCAAACTTCAAAATCATGCAGTGTGGGCATTGTAATAGTATTATGAATGTATTATTCATCATGGCCCATACCTAGGCTGTAAATGTACACCAAGCATCATCCACAGCCATAGATCATTTGTAGTCATCAGGATAAACAATGCAGGATACATGCTTTACTATGCTATGACATGATCTAGGGAGGAAGAGAGAGGAGAGAAAGAGGGAAGGAGGAAAAGATGTGGGAGAGTGTGTGTGTGGGGGGGGGGGGGGGGGGTGGGTGAGAGAGAGCTGGGGAGAAAGAAAGTGAAAGAAAGAAAAAAAAAGAAAGAGAAAAAGAAGGAGCAAAAGAGGGGAAATAGTGGGGGAGAAAGGAAGGAGGGTGAAATAGGGTGGAGAGGAGAGAGGGGGGAGAGAGGGGGGGGAGAGGGGAATAGAGAGGGAAAGAAAGGGGGGGGGGGAGAGAAGGAGGGAGAAAGGGTGGGAGAGAGGAGGGAGAGAGAGGACTTTTTGTTCTGCGCTTCTGTGTGTGATCCAGGATAACCTGTGAAGTCTCCAGGTGTGTGCGGGCTCCAGGAGCTGGTCCGGTCACATGGAAGAGGAGTTGTTTGCATATAGGGGCTGGGTGAAGGACACAGTGGTCATGTGTCAGTGTGCAGAAAAACAGATACTCTCTGTTACTGGACTCACCCCAATCTCCAAACTCATCAGACTGCTGTCACTACCAGCACCTTGACTGCCGGGGTGAAATCACAACACACATGGGGGGTGGGGATTCACCTGCAAGTCAACAAGGCAGCCTGCAGCTCATTGGTCTCCAGACCAGCCACTTAGGTGATTTTCCCTCCACTAGCTATGTCACTACCTGTCCTATCTGCGGATGTGCAAAAGACAGGGCAGTGACTCACCCCGGTTCTCTCTCCATAATAGAGATGAGAGGGGGAGGCAATCCAGCTGGTGTTAGTAGACAGGCGAAGTCACGGCACATCCGGTTCGGTCTCGCACATCCGTGAGATGTTGTTACAGCTGCTTCACATCCATCTGTACAGGGGCGTATCTACTGTGAGGCAAACAAGGCGTTTGCCTAGGGCGGCAATTTTTAGGGTTCCCCCGAAGAAGGGACCTTTTGAGCAGTGGGGCGGACAGTAGGAAGATTGATGTGGTGGTGAGTGGGGGAGGGCAGAGTAGAGAGTTGATCGTGTACCTCTCCCTCCAGAAGAGTATATTTTGCAGTACAGTTAAACACCCCATAGGATCCTCAGGAGCAGTTAGATAAGCAAGGAGTAGCAATGTCCTGCAAACAGAACAGAAACGCCAAAAAGCATTACATTTGGAACATCAGGAGAATGATAACCTCTCTACTTCAACCTTGTACTTCCTTAAATGCCAGTAAAGTCAATAAAACTTCAGCAAAATTAAAACCAGCTTCAGGTCAATATCAATGAATGTCTCATAAAACTCTTCCTTATCAAGATGTATTATTAATTAAACTGAAACACTGGTGTAAATTGGTGTTATACAATATTATTTGTTGATTACTCAGTAGGAATACATATACCTCCAAAGTCCAGCAAACACAATGGCAATACTGTACAATGTCTCTGCCAAGTCAAAAGATTGCTCCAATTACTGAAGTAAAAAACATACTGTATATGGTACATCAAAAGGTAACACAAAAGATAACATCAACTGTTTTTAGTAGCATTTGACATTTTGTTAAAGCTTTTGGAAGGGGAAACACTCACAGGCTTTACAGGCGGAGCTCCGAGGAAAGCAGATAAAAACCCTGCAAAGATTCTAACCCTTTCCAGATCTATTATCCTTTACTTAAATATTCTTGAAACATTCTACATAGGACAGTATAGCTACAGAATATGACTGAAAATAGTGCTATTACCATTTTTCAAGAGGACCTTCAGCCTACCCCCTCCATATGTTTTTCTATACCCCCGCTTATTGGGTGTTGTTGTAGGTACAGTTCGGATACTCACCCAGCCAGCAGATCCAGCATTGTTCTGATTGACACCCATCTGTACACAGACACCGCTCGGTCCCACACCCCCCTTCCTACTTACTGAACGAATTACTGAAGGAATCCTGGGATATGTGACGTGCATATTCCAGGAGGCCCAGCAAGTACTTCACTTAGGGGAAGGATGTGCATAGGGGAGCAGGACCAAGCTGTTTGCTAAAAAAAAGACAAATAAGAAAACACTGCTGAGGGGTGGAGAGGAGGAAACTTGACATAGAGGGTGAAGATCTGCTTTAAATTACTAATAGTGAGTTCACTTTAAGTATTTACTAGCAAATTCTGTGTCAAAATAATCACTCTCATATGTTTGCAATTGCTAACTTCTCTGAAATACTAATAAAGAACAAAAAAGTTTAGTGTTAAGAAGTTGCTGTACACATAAATTGCTGTCACTTGGTATTACATTGGCCCATATGTTTCAACACTAGATCACTTGGAAAGAGATCATCAAGTATAAAAAAACAGAGAAAGCAATGAAATGTGCAGTCTTTTTCTTGGAGCTGATATACTTTTTAAAATATATTACATTGTCATTTTCTACTAAGAACTGTTGCTTCAATACCTGTCAAAAGAAAACGGATTGTTTCTGAGTGCCGTGGCCTTTAGCAAATCTGAAAAAACTCCCTGACATTTTATTGACTATCAAAGAATTAAAAATAAGCATGTGCAGAGAAATTATTTGAGATGGAATACATTGAAACAGCTTAACACTGTTTAACTCCTTCCCGCCCATGCTATAGTCAAAAGATGGCTACAGCATGGCTCTCCAGTTCTGGGAGGGCTTCCATGGGCATCTTCCAAGAACCACATCTCCTGCACACCCCCAGGGGCATGCACCAGGCATGCTCTGTGACTTCTGTGCTCTTTAGACACAGCTGATCACAGATCGTGGTAAAGGGCCAATCACAGCCGCCCTTTACCATGTGATCACCTCTCCTCACACGCGGTCTCTGAAAGCTGATAACCAGCAAGGCTGACAGTACATTGTTTACACTGATAATCAGGCCACTGATTATCAGTGCCCTGATTATCAGTGCAGCTCCATCAGTGCCAATTACTGCAGGTTATCAGTGCCCATCAATGCCGCTTATCAGTGCCCATCAGTGCAGCCTCATCAGTGCCTCCACATAAGTGCCGATCAGTGCTGACCAGTGCAACCTCATCAGTGCCCATCAGTGTAGCCTCATCAGCGCACATCAGTGAAGAAGAAAAATTATTTTTTTGCAAAATTTTATAATAGAAACTAAGAAAAAAATAGTTTTTTTCAACATATTTGGTCTTTATTTGTTTGTTTAGCAAAAAATAAAAGCCCCAGTGGTGATTAAAAAAACCCATAAAGAAATTATTTGGGCACAGTGTTGCATGAACACGTAATTGCCGTTCAAAGGGTGACAGTGTTGAAAACTAAAAATTGGCCTGTGTGGGAAGGGGGTGAAAGTGCCCAGTATTCAAGTGATTAAATAACACATTTTTCTTACAATTAAAAATGTACTGATCAGCATGAATAACTTGTTAAAGACCCAGAGTTATGTTAAAATAAACTCTTTCTGCTTGTATGCTTGTATGATAGATTTTTTAGATAGATAATTTTCTCTCATTTACATTAATATATAATGCCATTTTTGAACATCATATACTGTATGCAAAGAAATGCAAATAGTTGTGGTATTATTAGCAGTACTTGCAGTTGAAAGAGTGCCAATCACTAAGTTTATTTATTTTTATCAGCTAGTGCTACACTATACAGCTAGGGCTCTTGGTGAGTCTCTTACCCAGAACAGGTATTCAGCTAAAGTATTTAGGTCAGAGGGTCAGCTTGACAGCCTGGCAACTAGCATTTTTAGAAGTGGAGATCAGGAATAGCAGTACCATATTTCTCATGGCTGTTGTAGGAAAAGAGGGAAGATATCCTTGTGGTCATATGAAAGACCTGGAAAATTCCAGATGCTTTGAGTATGAGCCTCCCTGGGCGTTTACACAACTGGGAAATATTTGAAACTGATGTTAGGGTGCCGTGTTTTGGGTGCACAGTATTTTTGAAATTTTGGGGGGTAATCAAAAGATGCACTGAGATGCTAGAACATAAAGACAGCTCTTGACAGGCTGTCAGCATAAACTTCCTTAAGAGGTCTAATTAACACAAGGCTAACATTTATAATTTAAATTACAAAACACAATTATACTTAGTATTATATAAATAAAATAAAAATAATTATAAGTTGTAAAATAAATACAGTTTGTTATTTTAGAGATGAAGACAGGAAATATTGTATAGACCCAATTAACAGTATGCAAGCACTTATAGAAAGAAATTTAAGACGGAGAAAACAGGTAAATTTATAAATTAAAAAAATCAATATTAGAACTTATTATTTCACTGAAAAAAAATCCAAAAATATTGTGTGCACTCACTGCATGCTATGTATGTTATGAAAACAAAATAAATTACACATTATAAAAAAATGATAATGTTTTATTTCAAAGATCAAAGACAGAAATGTTGTAGAGACTCACTCAATAGTACATAAACAAGGACACAATTTAAGAGGGATAAACAAGGCAGATCATAAGTAGGAAATAAGAATTAGCATGTATAATGTCACAGAAAAATCCAGAAATATTTCACAGACTTGATGCACACTTAGGGGTGGATTTATTAAAAAGAAAGTGAAAGTGCCTGTGAACTAATTCTATGTGAATGGAGGGAAAAAAAGCAAATGTTTTTAGACTATTGTCTGTGCTGAACAAATGTTTTTCAATCATTTAAATAAAAAAAATACTGCATTTGGCCACTGGATGGCATTAAGTTTCATAAGAATTTTCTATTGATATACAGGTGAAACTCGAAAAATTTGAATATTGTGCAAAAGTTCATTTATTTCAGTAATGCAACTTAAAAGGTGAAACTAATATATGAGATAGACTCATTACATGCAAAGCAAGATAGTTCAAGCTGTGATTTGTCATCATTGTGATGATTATGGCTTACAGCTCATGAAAACCCCAAATCCACAGTCTCAGAAAATTAGAATATTACATGCAATCAATGAAACAAGGATTGTACATAGAACAATATCGGACCTCTGAAAAGTATAAGCATGCATATGTACTCAGTACTTGGTTTGGGCCCCTTTTGCAGCAATTACTGCCTCAATGCGGCGTGGCATGGAAGCTATCAGCCTTTGGCACTGCTGAGGTGTTATGGAAGACCAGGATGCTTCAATAGCGGCCTTCAGCTCTTCTGCATTGTTCCGTCTCATGTTTCTCATCTTTCTCTTGGCAATGCCCCATAGATTCTCAATGGGGTTCAGGTCAGATGAGTTTGCTGGCCAATTAAGCACAGTAATCCCACGGTCACTGAACCAGGTTTTGGTGCTTTTGGCAGTGTGGGCAGGTGCCAAGTCCTGCTGGAAAATGAACTCAGCATCCCCATAAAGCTCATCTGCGGAAGGAAGCATGAAGTGCTCCAAAATCTTCTTTTGCAATTACCTTTTGAGGCTTTCCCTCCTTATGGAGGGTGTCAATGATGGTTTTCTGCACAACTGTCAGGTCAGCAGTCTTTCCCATGATTGTGATTCCTACTGAACCAGACTGAGAGACCATTTAAAGGCTCAGGAACTCTTTGCAGGTGTTATGGCTTAATTAGCTGATTAGAGTGAGACACTTTGAGCCGAGAATATTGCACCTTTTTCACAATATTCAAATTTTCAGAGAGTGTGGATTTGGGGTTTTCATGAGCTGTAAGCCATAATCATCACAATGATGACAAATCACGGCTTGAACTATCTTGCTTTGCATGTAATGAGTCTCTCTCATATATTAGTTTCACCTTTTAAGTTGCATTACTGAAATAAATGAACTTTTGCACAATATTCAAATTTTTCGAGTTTCACCTGTATATCAATAGAAAATAGAAATGGGTATGTCAGTGACCCAAAGTCAGTACCCCCCAATGTCAGAATGTCCGTCGCAGTTCCACAGTCCCGCCATAAGTCGCTGGTCGCTGCCATAAGTCACTGATTGCCGCCATAATTCGCTGAACGCCGCCATTATTAGTATAAAAAAAAAAACTAAAAATCCCAGTATCTTTCCCGCCATTTGTAAACGCTATAACTTTCACGTAAACCAATTAATTTACACGTATTGGGGTTTTTTTTTAGCAAAGACGTCGCAGAATGCATTTTGGCAGAAATTTATGACTAAATTTGATTTTTGCATTTTTTTTTACTGGACATGTTTTATAGCAAAAAGTCCAAAATATTGTTTTTTTTTCCTCAAAATTGTCAGCCCTTTTTTTTATAGCGCAAAAAATAAAAACCGCACAGGCAATCAAATACCACCAAAAGAAAGCTCAATTTGTGGGGAAAAAAAGGATGTAAATTTCATTTATGTACCATATTGCATGACCACGCAATTGTCCGTTAAACTAGCGCAGCGCTGTATAGCAGAAAAATGGCATAAATTGCAGTATTTATACCATAGTTTGTAGACGCTATAACGTCCACACAAAGCAATCAATATATACTCATTGGGATTTTTTTTACCAAAAAACATGGAGTAGAATAAATTTTGGCCTAAATTTATAACCAACTTTGAGTTTACTATATATTTTTTATAGCTGAAAGTAAAAAATATTGTTTTTCTTCGAAATATTTGGCTTTTTTTTGTTTATAGCGTGAAAAATAAAAGCGCACAGGTGATCAAATTACACCGAAAGAAAGCTCTATTTGTGTGAAAAAAAGGACGTAAATTCCGTTTGGGTGCAGCATTGCATGACCGCGCAATTATCAGTTGAATTAGTGCAGCGCCGAGTAGCAAAAAGAGGCCGGGTCATTAAGGGGGGTAAATCCTCTGGAGGTCAAGTGGTTAAAAAAATTACAGTTTATTTCTTTAACAAATTTTTTTTATATATATATATATATATATATATATATATATATATTGTAGTGAGTATGAGCAAAGTGTTAAAACGCTTTAACTAGGCTTTTTTTTTATAAATGTACCTGCACCAGTCACCTTTAAATGGTTTTAACAAAATGCCATATTATAGTATATTTATTTAACTGAAACAAACCATCAAAATGTGTACATGCACAGTCTTTATACTTTTCACTAGGCCAATTTTTTTAACTGGACCCACATCAGCTGGATTTTATTTATTTGTTTGTTTGTATTGTTTTTAACCCTTCCTGCCCAGGCCAATTTTCAGCTTTCAGCGCTGTCATAGTTTGAATGACAATTGAGCGGTCATGCAATACTGTACCCAAACTAATTTTTTACCATTTTGTTCATAGAACTAGAGCTTTCTTTTGTTAGAATTAATCACCACAGGGATATTTATTTTTTGTTAAATAAATGAAAAAAGACTGAAAATTTAAAAAAAAAAAGTTTCTTTGTTTCTGCTATAACATTTTTCAAATAAATAATTGTTCTTTATAAATTTAGGCCAAAATGTATTTTGCTACATTGCTTTGGTGGAAATAACCCAAATGAGTGTATATTATTTAGCCATAGAGTCCACAAACTATGGTATATATCTGAAAATTGATCAATCCTGATGTCCGGATGGCCTATTTCTTTTCTTGGGGCCCAAAAAATGTCAGAACAGTACAGGTATCCCCCAATTACTCATTTTTTGGAAAGTAGACAGTATGCAGTATTTAGTAAGATTCATGGTGATTTTTTTGAAGTTGTACATTTTTGGGAAAATAAATGAAAAAAAAATAAGTCACCAGCATCATCATACTTGGTGTGGTGGTGATCACGGACACTGAGTAGTGACAGTATGGAAAAAAAAAATCTGTATTTCTATTACTTTTATTACATTGTTTACAATTGTCATGTGACCTGCTGTGATTGGTCATAGTAGTCACAGGGTACCGGCAATGGTCTGGTATACAGGTGGACACAGCCAGAGACAGATCTCGCCCCAGCGTGGCAGCAATCAGGGAGGACATCATATGACACCCACCCAGATCAATGAAAGTCCAGCTTGGCCATCAATTTGCTAACTGATTAAACAACATTAAAGTGTATTTATTTCGCTGAGAAAAAAAAAATATGTTTATTAGTGCACACACATTCTTTAAGCGCTTTGCTAGGCCACGTTTTAAATGAGACTATCAAAAAAGAAAAGCTTTTAATAAAAAGAAAATTACAGTAGATTTATTTAAATGAAAAAGCCTCAAAAATATTGTTGAGAGTATGCACACAGTCTTTTAACACTTCACTCCAAGCTGTCTGGTGTGGGTCCTGTTGTAAAAGTGGTCTACCGAAGAGTATTTTTTGACTGAAAAAGCCCCCATATTATTTTAGAGAGTACAGAGTCTTTAAATACATCACTGCATCACTAGGCTGCTCTGCAAACACACCCACGCCAACCAGCTTTTATTAAGAAAAAGGTCCCCAAATACTATGGTTAGCAGTCTTTAACTCTTTGCTAGGCCACTAGGTTCCTTTTTAAACAGGACCCCCAATAGCCAGCTTAAAAAAAAAAAGCAGTAGATTGTGTTTATTTCACTGAAAAAGGGCCCTAAAAATGTTTTATTATGTGAACAGGCTTTAACCACTAGCCTACAAGGCACTTATACCCCTTTCCTGCCCAGGCCAGTTTTCAGCTTTCAGCGCTGTCACAATTTGAATGACAATTTCACAGTCATGCAACACTGTACCCATATGAAATTTTTATAATTTTTTTGAGACAGATATAGCTTTCTTTTGGTGGTATTTAGTCACCTCTAAGTGTTTTATTTTTTGCTAAACAAACCAAAAACTACTGAAAATTTTGAAAAAAAAAGTTTCTTAGTTTTTGTTATAGAATTTTGTAAATAAGTACTTTTTCTCCTTCACTAATGTGCGCTAATGAGGCTGCAGTGATGGGCACTGATAGACTGCACTGATGGGCACTGATAGGTGGCACTGACAGGCATCACTGATGGGCACTGAAAGACAGCACTCAAATGGCACTGATAAGCGGCACTGACTGGCACTGTTAGGCAGCACTGATGTGCAATGATAGACGGCACTGATAGGTGGCACTGAAAGGCAGCTCAGATGGGCACTGATATGTGACATTGATGTGCACTGGTAGGCACTGATATGTGGCATTGATGAGGCACTGATGGGCACTGGTAGGTGGCATTGGTGAGCACTGACAGCTGGCATTGATGGGCACTGACAGGTGGCACTGCTGGGGCTACACTGATGATCAGTGTACATGTCCCCTCCGAGGAATGCTGATTACCGGCTCTCCTCTGTCAGCATGACAGCTCGTGAGGAGAGAAATGCTGATAACCGGAATTTCCCTATTTACATGCGATCAGCTGTGATTGGACACAGCTGATCACTTGACCGAGCCGACACCTAGTGACACAGCTCACCACAGATCACCGTTCACGAGCGATTAGAGTGGGAGGACGTCACATGACGTCCTCCCAGAACGAGAGAACCGCCTTGTACCCGTCATTACCTTGATTGGCGGGAGGGAGGCGGTTAAACTCTTCACTAGGCCACCTTTTTAACAGAACCCTCATCAGCCAAAAAAAATGAGAGTGCATTTATTTCACTGACAAAAGTCCACAAAATATTGTTGCGTGTTTATAATAATCCCTCCAACTCTCTTACTCTGCACATCTGAAAATGAACTCCTTCATCTCCATCTTGACACTGTCACATTATGTTAACCCCTTCACCTCCTCCTTCCTGTTTGTATAACCTGTGCATTTAATGTATACAGTGCAATATTACCAAGATTCAGGCCTCTTTCACATGGGGCGGACCTGTTAGGGGAACCGCTTGTTCAGCAGGGGGTTGTCTCCACTAATCCCTGTTGAGCAAGAGAATGACAGGTCCGTGTCCGCTCCGCTGCAGCAGAGCAGACACAGACATAGCCCACTCTCCTCTATGGGCGGTTGGATGGAAACGGACAACCTGCCCATTTCCATCCAACTCCCATCTGATGGACGGAAGGGGAACGGATCCCCATCCGTCTCTTTTTGGCGGATCGAACTTGATGTTGGTGGGTGTAAACGGACACGTTTGTTTATACCCGCAGCTTCATAGGGGAGAACAGAGGTTCCGATCGGGTCCCTGAAAAATGGGCAGGTGGACCCAATCGGAATGTCCATGTAAAGGGAATCTTATGTTTAAGAATCTCAATATCAGCATGTTTCTTAATCTACCCAAAATTGTGACAAAAAATTAGATTACTCGGTGTGTCTTCTTTCCAAAATGGGGTTTTCGTACTGTCGCAGTATCTTTATTATAACAAAAAGAAAGGGAAACAGGCTTTTTCTTTCAACATTTTTCCTTTTTATAGTAAAAGATAAAACAACCAATGGTTATATTTCTTAATAGTTAAATTTCTACTGTGTACCTCAGCAAGACAAGAAATCTTACAAAAAAAGAAGTAATGGTACAAAATGCAAAGGTACATCCAATAATACTGAACAGTCAGAGCAAAATAACAGCCTATTGCAAGTACAAACCAAAGGTTATCAAATATCACTATGGGGTTTATTTACTAAAGCTGGAGAGTCCAAAATCAGACTCCCTTCTGCATAGAAACCAATCAGCTTCTAACCTCAGCTTGTTCAATGAAGCTTTGGCAATGAAACCTGGAAGCTGATTGGTTTCTATGCAGAAGGGAGTCTGATTTTGGACTCTCCAGCTTTAGTAAATAAACCCCTATGTGTCTACATATATATATATATATATATATATATATACTGTATATATATATATATAAAAATGACAGCACCGAAGACTAAAACAATGGCCTGGTTATGAAGGGATATAACAGGTGGGCACTCAAGTGGTTAAATCTTTTACTGATTGTTAAGAATAAGCAAAAATGTAGAATGGGCACAGGTGCACTTTTTGGGGGGGCATCATTTTATAAACATTGTGCTGATTATGTGCAATGCTGACCCATAATTCCATTGCCAATAATATTCCCCATATTAGTAAATTAAAAAAAATATAAATCCAAATTTTTCATTACTTTTTGAATCTCAGTCTTGTGATTACTCCATCCTCTTTACAGCCACTTTCTGTCTGCATGCATTCTAGCAATGCCTGCATTACATTGTATAAGAAGGTTTCCTGAAAGTGACAACAGTGTCTGCATTATGTATTTTTAAATGATCACTTAGTCTCTATCAGAACCCTCTGTGGCAAAACAGTGAACAATTGGGAGACAGAGACAGAACATTGTTCAAACATGCATGAAGCGCCTGAACAAGGATCAACAGAGAGTATATCGATATAAGATACATATTCAAACTGTAAAATGATTAATTAAATCAACACTTTAAATCAAATAACATTAAATCAACACTTAACACTTTGCTCCCTTGACCTCACTACCACCAAAGAGGTCACTAAGATTTTCTCCGAAGCCCGCCTCACCACCTGCCCCCTGGACCCTGTCTCCTCATAACTCCTGCGGTCCCCCTCCTCTTCCATCCTACGCTCCCTCACTCACATCTTCAATCTTTCCCTCTCCACCGGTGCCTTCCCCTCCCCTCTAAAGCACGCACACATCACTCCCATACTTAAGAATCCCTCCCTGGACCCCACCAACCTGAACAACCTAAGACATAAACATAAACCTTTAAGTGTATACTCTAGCCAGTATTGAAAGTTCAGCCTTAAGATGCATAAAGAGTGTATAGCTACCGTTCACTGATTGGTTTCAATTGTTATCTGCAATCATTCTTATAGTAGACTATTAGGTCAAATATATATATATATGTTTGTTTGGCACAGTGTAGCACTCACCAGTGAGTAGAGTCCACGCCAGTTGTGACACTTAAGGCCTTGTTGGCGCACTTTTATTAAAGAGTAAGACAAAGTTCAACAACAGAACAGTTGCCCACGCAGGGGTTACCACCATCAATACAAAACAAAGTAAGACTCAGCCTCCTGGCTCTCTTTAACAGAACAGCTTATCAGGCTTTGTGCCTTGGTCCTCTTGACCATGTAACAGTGTCCCTGTATTCAAGTACAAACACTGTACCATGATTAGCATTGTTTTTTTTCAGTTTCTTGCTGCTCCTCTGAAACCTGCACCATGCTCCCTTGCACCCACATGGACTCCTTGGAAGAGTAGAGCCCAGGACTCTGGTTCTGACTCTGCAAAAAGCCTAGCACATACCTGCATAATCAGTGTGCTGGCTGTTCCCAAAACCTGGTCCCAGGACTGAAGATTTCTTCCCATCCAGATCACTGCAATATCTCTGGGTTCCAGGTCCCAAACTGAGTTTTACCAACTGCTGAGGAAACTGAAAAAAACCCAGTTTCCTCTAAATTAAACAAGCGTCCAATGACGGGCGCAAGGTGGTTCTCTCGTTCTGGAAGGACGTCATATGACGTCCTGCCATTCTCACCAAGCATGCGCGGCTCAGGGAGCGCGCAGCGCGGTGATTGGCGGTGCGCTGTGTCCCTCGGACACAGCGGATCACCGATCACGGAAAGAGCCGAAGATGTCGTCTCGGTCATGTGATCAGCTGTGTCCAATCACAGCTGATCACATGTAAACAGGGAAATGCCGGTTATCGGCATTTCTCTCCTCTCGAGCTGTCACGCTGACAGCTCGAGAGGAGAGGAGAGCCGGTAATCGGCTTTCCGTGGAGGGGACACGTACACTGATCATCAGGGCACTGATGATCATTGTGCCCTGATGATCAGTGTAGCGCCAGCAGTGCCACCTGTCAGTGTCCATCAGTGCCTTGTGTCAGTGCTCATCAGTGCCTTGTGCCAGTGCCCATCAGTGCCACATCAATGCCACATATCAGTGCCCATCTGAGCTGTCTTTCAGTGTCATCCATCAGTGCCAGTCAGTGCCACATATCAATGCCAATCAGTGCCATCTACCAGTGCTGCCAATCAGTGCCACCTATCAGTGCCAGTCAGTGCCGCCTATCAGTGCCAGTCAATGCCGCCTATCAGTGTGCATCCGTGCCACCTATCAGTGCAGCCTATCAGTGCCAGCCAGTGCCGCCTATCAGTGCCAGTCAGTGCCGCCTATCAGTGCTGCCTTTCAGTGCCCATCAGTGATGCCTGTCAATGCCCATCAGTGCCACCTACCAGTGCCTCCTCATCAGTGTCCATCAGTGCAGCCTATCAGTGCCCACCACTGCAGCCTCATTAGCGCATACCAGTGAAGGAGAAAAATCACTTATTTACAACATTTTATAACAAAAACTAAGAAAAAACATTTTTTTTTCCAAAATTTTCAGTGGTTTTTGGTTTGTTTAAGAAAAAAATAAAAAACCCAGAGGTGATTAAATACCGCCAAAAGAAATCTCTATCTGTCACAAAAAAAGATAAAAATTTCATATGGGTACAGTGTTGCATGAACGCGCAATTGTCATTCAAAGTGCGACAGCGCTCAAAGCTGGAAATTGGCCTTGGCAGGAGGGGGGTATAAGTGCCCTGTAGGCAAGCGGTTAATCTGTATACATATACACATATTGTATATATGTGTATATGTATACAGATTAACCGCTTGCCTACAGGGCACTTATACCCCCCTCCTGCCAAGGCCAATTTCCAGCTTTCATCGCTGTCGCACTTTGAATGACAATTGCGCGTTCATGCAACACTGTACCCATATGAAATTTTTATCTTTTTTTGTGACTATTCCTGAGGTGAACGTTCTAGGGGTTTCCGTGTCACCAAATCTCCTCTCGCTCATTCCTTCATTAGACAATGATAAGTATCGGTAGTTTGGAAATGATTCCAACACGCCCAAGTCTTCCTGAATCTCTCGGGGTGTTCTTTTGCCACTGAAATCAGCTCCTCCATCTCTGCGATCCTGATGATCCTAAGAATCCACTCTCGCACGGTGGGAACGTATTCCGATCGCCAATGGACCGGAATACACTGTCTTGCCGCATTTATCATGTGTAAAGCAAGCGACCTACGATAAGTCCGCACAGAAAGTGAGGAATGATGAAGTAGACACTGTGCTGGGGTAAAGTCTAGGGCGTATGTAGTTACCTGTGTGATTATGTCCAAAACTTTTCTCCAGAAGGGTTGCAGCCGCGGGCAGTCCCACCAGATATGTAGAAGAGTACCTGTTGCCCGGGAACATCTCCAGCATAGATCTGAGGCGTTAGGATCAAATTTACTAACCAAAGACGGAACTCTGTACCATCTGGAAAATAATTTATAATTGCCTTCTTGTGTAGAGACACAAATGGAGCCTTTATGCATATGGTCGTAAATGTGGTCCCAGTCCTCTGGTGAGATTTGAAGTTGTAGGTCACGTTGCCAGGCTGAACAGGTCTTCCGCGAATGAGATGTGTTAGTACTTTCAAGATAGGAATAGAGCTTAGATATAACATGCCGCTGGGGGATGTCCGTAAAGCAGAGCTTCTCAAATGCAGTAAGCGGTCTTGAATAGTCTTTTAGATGTGGGGAGTTACGTAAGAAATGGTGGATTTGTCTATACATCCATGGAGTTAGTGTAATGGATGGCCACGTCTTTGCAATGTCTTCTTTAGATAAGAGGCTAGAATCTTTGAAGAATTGACCCACTGTAAGACTCTCATCACGGCCATACCCAGCAAGAAAGGTCGGAGAAATCCCTGGAATAAAGTCCGGATTCAATTTGATCGGAGTAAGAGGGCTCGGAAAGGAAGATAGTTCTTTTTTCTGGAACAACTGAGCACTACAGCATAGAGTGGGACCTATAAGTGGGTGTTCTCGAAACTCGGAAGGGACGTGAGAGGTTTTCAGCCACGGGGAGGTGGAGAGTGGTATCTTTGAGAAATCAGCCTCTACACCAATCCACACCTTACGAGTGTGGTTTGTTGTCCAGTCCACTATTCTGGCTAGGTGACAGGACCTGTAATAACGGTGAATATCCGGAAGTCCTATACCTCCACTCCTCTTGGGAACTTTTCAAGGTACGCTGTTCTTCTGAACAATGCCTGGAACGACCCATTTTCCTCAGAATTTCAGAGAGAAATGCACTGTAACCAGCATGTACAACATTTGCTGCCTTCCTTCCTTAAATAAGGGCAATAATCGCCACCTGTTTTTCAAAGAATAAATGACCTCACTAATAGAACTCCACACTGCTATTATTTTGAACATGCCCCATTCAATTAGTGATTCAATTACACAGAATCAGCAGCATGCATGTCATGACTGTTGGGTCTGTTGGATTTCTATTACTCTACTACACCTGCTAGTAAATTATTTGCCATGTAGAAATATCACTTCTAACAAAAACAGTGATTGTTCAGGTTAGTGATGTCTGCTATTATTTTGAACACAACTGTATATATATATATGTCATCCATGCTGCTAGCTACATAAAATAATCTTTGGCATATATTTAAATGTTTTAAATGATTGGAATTTAGTGTTAGCACAGCTGTTTTCCTGAAAGTGGCACACATGCCTAGAGCACAAAGCCAAAACCGTTTTCTTAGTTTTTCAATTTTAACATCGTAGAATACAGTTTTCTTTCAGTGGTGAACTAAAGATCAAATTTGCAGTTCCACTTGTTGTTACTAGTCCAGATTATGGAGCCCCAGAGCTTCATCAGCTTTGAAGAAAGAGCCTGGCTAGAGAATAACCAGCAGATTTTAAAGGGGCAAGTGTGATTGATGGCATGAATAGTGATGATTTGTCCTCAACTGCCACAACATCAAATACACACTTATCTCCAGCTTGTAAAGCTGGTCATGCATGTAAAGATTTTGCTGGGGTGAAAGCAGGGGCAACACATGGGGCCCCCGGGCAATAGGAGATCAAGAGGCCCCTGTGTCCTTGCCCAAACTCAAAAAAGCCTATGAAAAAGGTACCAGGGGCATCTCATGGGGCCCCCTACTGACCCCGGGCCCTCGGGCAGTACCTGAGTTTCCAAATGGTCAGTCCGCCCCTGGGTGAAAGAGAGAAACTCATATTTCTCCATTCATGTTGAAACTCCCACTGCCAACTATTGTATTCCGACAACTGGCACCCGCAGTTGTCAGACTACCTGAGCAGTGACTGCAGCTGGTTGCCTGAAGCAAATGTATAGCCATCGTTGATCTGCCTAGCTTAATAGATTTCTTAATCAAAGTTTCTTGTGCCAGGATGTGTTGGCAGGGCTACCCATTGCTTTGATTTAAGTTGCTTCACAGGAATTGGCCAGCTTTGGTGTGGGGCAAGCAGCCTACAGACACATACGGTTTGATTTGCTAAAATTGGAGAGTGCACAATCTGGTACAGCTTTGCATAGATACCAATCAGCTTCCAGGTATTTTTTTGTCAAAGCTGATTTAAACAAGCTGAAGTTAGAAGCTGATTGGCTACGATCCACAGCTGCACCAGATTGTGCACTCTCCAGTTTTGAAAATTAACCCCGTAGTGCCTTTGGCCACTTACACATCACAGGCTGGTCATCTTCTCACAGAACCTTGCGTTTTTGCTGGGAAAGGGACTGTAAGGCAACCCAAGAGCTGGAATTATAAGAGATAAAAATAGCCCCAAACATTTACAGTATTTAAGATTATTCCACGCAGTTTGCTTAAAATGTGTTCCATATGGCACACATGTGTTTATGTAGACCAGGATTCAACTTTAATGCCTTAGCAGTTCTATGTACTTATGAACTTGTTAAGAGAATTAAAAATGTCTGTGAGTCATTACTGAACTCCTAACTTACTCAGTACATTTACAAAGCGCACATTGAGTTGATGTAGTCACTAAATGTTAACACAGACAAATTTGTTGAAAGCTACAGCAGCACGTTTAAGGGCTTGTTCATTTGATGTGTGGAAACTTGCATTTTTCTGCACTTGTAAACGTGCAGCACTAGAAAAGTTTTTTTCTATGTGCCCATTAATGCAACAAAGCATGTCTCACAATGAAACTCTCCTGAAGTCCCCACCTGTGTCATAATATACTACAGTGCATAGAAACGATTAAAGCATCATTTTGTAACTCTTAAATAAGGTTTTTTTAAAAAAAGAGAAAAAAGTTAAATAGTGCTTTGTGTTGTAAAAATGCAAGGCACCATCCCCCTCAGGAAACTGGCTTGTTTTATTTGTGCAGACTGGTGTGAACAAGCTCATAAAGATAAAAAGCAGTTTAAAGAGCACCAACATTTTGGAGCTTTGTGGTATTGTAGAAAGCAGAGAAATTATAATTATGACCGGGTAGGGAAGGGCACAGGAGGCACTTGCCTTGGGTGCTCTGCTGAAAGGGCCACAGCTGAAGTGGGAACCTCTCCTACCTTTGCATTACCCAGCCATGTCCTGCACTGTGCAGGACTGAGCTGTCAAACTGAGAGAGTGTGGCTCTCCGTTTCCCTTGTAGTATGTTGCTCCTCTGTCGGTGTGACAGTTATCTGCTTTATAAATGGTGCACAGAACCAGGCTATTATGGAACTGTTTTCTCCCTGTGTGATCTGCAGGACCGAGCAATCACTTTGACATCTCGGGTCCTGCTCTGCAATTCTTTATGAATGAAAACTATTATTGTATTACTTTTCAGAGAAGCCTATGGGACAGTAGGAAGTATGCTTTATTCTTTAACCAAATAAAAGACAACAACCTTTAGTTTTTTGGTAATAACTTGGTTGCGGCCGTTTTATCATTGGTAGAAATATAAGTATAATTTTTTATAATAACTCTTTATTTGTACATATTAACTCAATAATAATATTTTACATTTTTTTTCTTAAAGTGTCACTACACAACACCAGCTTAGTCAATATGACTCAAGCTGTACATAATAACACAACAACTTATGAACCATACATATCTAACGATCCATCTCATTTCAATTAAACATACTTACTCATCCTCCTTTGAAAAAGGGTGACCTCACCAATGATAATTGGCCATGACACCAAAAAAGGGGCGGGTGGGAGGGGAGTACCACAGAGATTCCTCCCAGGTTTCTGCTTCCCCTATGATTGGAACCCCCCTTTTATAACCCTCTCCTCTCTCTTATGCAGGCTATAGACGGGTCAACATCGGCTGATTTTTCGAACGATAAATGAAAAATCGGTCGTTCGTTCGGCCGACGTTGCCACCAACGATTAAAAAAATTGTCCGACTAAATCATAAAGTTCACCCCATAACTTCTGTCCCTTTCAGGTCATAGCTCATGCGCAGATTTTTTATCATTAAAATGATCTTCCGATTTGGCCATCATTGCCGGGAAAATTGGCTGATCGTCCAAATCGGCCGCACATTTCCCAACATAACCGATAATCTGAAAGTGCAAAATACATGAAAAATGGCCGACAAACTAATCCACTAATGATATGAAAATCGGCTGATTTTTCTTTTGGCAAAAAAATCGGACTATTAACGACCCACCTATGGCCTGCATTAGTCCTCTTCTGATTGGCCAATTTGCCGTCCAGGTATGCCCAGGTGCAATGGGGGACTTTAAACTCCCTTTTTCTAGAGACTTCCTCATTATATTAATATATAACGGGGGCCTTGAAACTTTTAACGGTTTTTCTTCACCTTATACCGAATGGGTGAACTAAAAAACCTGCTGACCTAGAAGTCTCTCCACTGTATATATACAGCAGCGATACTTAAAACTTTCCCCCTGCCACAGTCCCATAAGAAAAGGGGGCGCCCATATTAAATCCCCCTTTTCTTTTCCTATCCTGCCTCCGCCTAACAACTGTACTTTTATTTTCTCCATTAGCTCATCTCCCACAGTTACCTTTTCTATCACTTGATCTTCGCTTTTAGATGGAGGGCCCTCTGATTCCTCCTGCTTTGAATTGTATTGTAGCTGCACTGTTTGTACCCTCTTATCTCATTAGATGTGTAAAATGTTGGCACTATATAAATACTTTATAATAAAAATATTAAGAATAAAAATAATACTTTTACATGTAAATAAAAATAAAATGAAACAACATTTTAGCCTCTTAATTCTTGTGTCCATATAAATAGGACAGGTTACAGAATATAATTTGTAGTTAACCCACAATATATTTTTAACTCTAGAAATTGTTTTTAAAAATTGAGTTAATCCTTATTGTTTTTATGAACTCCATTCCCTTCCCCTAGCTTTTTTTTTTTTAACATTTTGTAGCACCAAAGTAAAGAGCTCAGGGGGAAGGGGGTGAGGCAGGGTCACTTTGACATCCTTGTCTATAGTGCCAGAGGACATTGTCCCTGCACTGGCCATAAAATTGATTTTCAATAAGGTCTGCCAAAAGTGAAAAAAATATTCAGCAAGAAAGATTGTTTCCAGGCCGATTGTTACTTTGATTCACCAGTTTTACATGAACCCCTTCAGCAGTTTTTGTTGCTAGAATACTTACATAGTAGCTTAGGTAATAATAAATGATAAACAGTTTGCAGATTCTATCTCCAGCATCCATTAATTAGCATACTGCCTGTATTGTCAGGTTCTGCTATTCCTTGTTCCGAGGACAGAAATAGCAGACAGCATATCTGATTTTGGCTTAAACAAAAAACTTTAGGCTTTACCCAAAGCACTTATAGAAGCCTCATACAGTATTTAAAACATATCAAAATTTGCTTTTTAACTCTTTAGCATCTGCTAATGTTGTACAGTGACAATGTATGTTTACTTTATATTGCTTATCTATATTGTGAACCAGATACACTTTTAATTGCTTTAAAGTGGAACTAAACCCTCCTGTCCTTTTCAGCCAAGGAAGCTGCCATCTGCTAAGATGTTTGATCTGCCACTGCCATGATGCTCTACATGTGATCAGCTATAACACCAGCCATTTGATGATTTGAGGGATTGGTTGAGAGCACAAGCAAATATGACAGTTAGCATTCCCGAAATGCTAGGAATTGTAAAGGTTATTTTTTTTTTTAATCGGTAACCCTTTCACTGCCAGAGCTGTTTTTACATTTTTTGCAAATATTGTTTAAAAAATTATTTCAGGTATGAAGATTACACAACCCCCCCTCCCCCAAACATTATATATTTTCTGAAAGCATAATAAAATAATGATACTTCCAATTTTTTATGTCAGATATTACCGCAAAGTAAAATTTCAGTAAAAAACACACTAAAATGAATTTTAGGGCAAATGCAATAGGTTATCCACAATTTTTGGTAAAATATAAAAAATTAGGTTGCGCCAAGTAAATACAGTAGATACTCAACATGCCAAACCTTAAATTTTTGTGTGCCTATGAAATGGTGACAAGCTTCATTACCTTATATTTTCTATAGGCGACACTTCAAAAGCCCTTATAGGTCATCAGTTTAGTGTTATGAAGGAGGTCTTGTGCTCAAATTATTGCTCTCATTCCAGCGTGCGCGGTGATATCTAACATGTGTATCACAATTGATGTTTTCATGTGTAGATTTGTGTGTTTGTGTGATTATGTTTGTACATGCTTATATGTGGGGGGGGGCCTCAAAACATTTTTTTCGGGGTGGATGTTATGTGCTTGGGTGTAGCTATATTTTTTGGAATAAAAAAAATGCTTTTATTTAACCTTTTTTTCATCACATAGAAGAAACAAAGTCCCCTATGTGATTATTTTTAGGTGACAGGTTTATTTTATAGAGATATGCAGGGTCTAAAATTCCCTGCATGTCTCCTCTGGTCTCCAGATGTATTGCAATGCAGATTTCATTGCAATACACGTATCCCTGGCTATTCTAGGGAAAGTGACAGCCATGACCCGGAAGTGACATCATAGACGTCTCCTTCTGGGTCACAGAAAGAAGAGGAGGAGAGCAGCCATTCTTCCGCTCTCCTCTGTCCCCTCCACCCACCAGCGCCCACCATGATGCCAATGGGTAAGCCAGGCCCGGACACAGTGGCAGTGCAGGGTCGGGGGGACCATTTATAAATGGCCTCCCCATCCTCTGCTTGTGCGTGCTCCCTGGGAGAGCACAGCACTGCGATCCAGTGCCCGATGTGTCCTCTGTAGTTCAGTAGTTCTCAATGGCTGCAAGAATGCAGCCAGAAAAAAGGAGATATTATTGCTTTTACAGCCTTTATGGGTGTGCAGAACCTTCTTTCATGGTGGATATAGCCAAGATGTGTCCAGAAATGCAGTAGTAGGTACTGCACGACTGCCGAGGCCAGCAGGGTTGAGGCTAGTGGGAACATAGTGCCATTGTCCAGGATTTAGAGATTGTTTCCAGGGCACCCACCTTTGTTTCTCCTTGGTTAAGGGGATATCCCAGTCTGAGCTTTCAGAAGTAAGTTGTCTCAGCAGTATCTTACCCTGAATGGTGAGAGGTGTAATGAAACCTAAGGGATCATAAATGCTGTTCACTGTAGACAAAACTCCTCACTTTGTAAAGGGCTTGTCACAGGCCGATGCTTGAAATGTGAGTGTGTCTTGTTTAACATTCCAAAGCAATCCAAGACTGCGTTGTGTAACAGAAAGGTCAGATCCTAGTTGGAATTTCTTCACACTGACAGCATGGTCATCAGAAGGAAAGGCTATCATGACCTTGTCGCTGTTGGAGATGATTTTGTGAAGTCTGAGGTTTACAGTGGCAAGCATGTTCTGGGTTCTAGTAAGAAAGTCAATAGTTTCTTCTTCATTGGGCAGAGATTTGAGTCCGTCGTCTACATAGAAATTTCTTTTGACAAACTGTCTTGCCTCAGATCCAAATTCTTTCTCACCCTCTTGAGCTGTTTTCCTCAGTCCATAAATTGCTACTGCAGGAGAAGAACTGTTACCGAAAATATGTACCTTCATTCGGTAGTCTATGACTTCATCGTTGACATCATTATTGCGGTACCATCGGAACCTGAGGAAGTTTCTGTAGTCTTAACGGACGATGAAACAGTGGAACATCTGCTGAATGTCAGCCACAACAGCAATTGGCTCTTGCCGGAAGTGAATTAAAACTCCTATGAGATTGTTGTTCAGATTAGGCCCAGTGAGAAGATTGTCATTGAGGGAGACACCTTCATGACGAGCACTTGAGTCAAAAACCACCCTAATCTGATCAGGCTTGCGAGGATGGTAGACACCAAAGCATGGTAGGTACCAACATTCTTCTCCTTCCGTAAGAGGAGGTGCAAGCTCAGCATGGTTTCTCTCAAACACCTTCTGCATGAAGTCCACAAAGTGTTTTTTCATCTCAGGCTTCTGGTGCAAATTGCAATTTAAAGAAACAAACCATGATTCTGAGTGTACCCTGTTGTTATATTGTACTATATTGTTATAGGGTACAGATATGTATGTGGTTGTTGTGCAGAACAAGTTGTTCAGCCATTTGACAGGACATGTGTTTTAAGGAAAGAGACTGAGTAGGACCTCCTGTCCTTGTCTGGGCAGAAATTGCCTTTGATGACCCATGCTAGGTCCAGACACTGAGAACATGGTCCATTGTGTAGACCGTTGATTTGATGACGAACTTTGTGCACCCTTAGAATGTCTCAACTGAGTAACAGCAGGATATCGGCACTTTCATTGAGGGCTGGTATTTGGTTGGCTATGTGCTTTAAGTGAGAATGGTGAAAAGCAGCTTCAGGAGTAGGGATCTCCTCTTTGGTGCTTGGAATCTGGTTTCACTCAGTGATAGTGGACAAAGATATTTCCACATTGTCATTCAGAGGAGTAACTACAAGACCACTGGCTCTCCTACCTAAGACTTCTGTAGTCTTCTGAACAAGTGCTTAGAGTATAAGGCAGAGCATCTCCAGTTATGTTCAACAGTTCAAAAACCTGAGTTCTTGCAAGAGATCTGTTACTCTGATCATCCAGAATAGTATACAGTTTTATAGCCTTTTCAGGTTGATCTTTGGGGTATACACATACCAAGCATATCTTTGCACAGGATTTGTCCCAGAATCCTTCTCCACAGACCTCTGTACATGTAGAGAACACTGGGGTGGTAGCTGCTGCTTGATCTGGGTACTCCCCGCCTTTCTTTGCCTCAGGAAGATTGTTTGTGAGCGTAGTAGAGTTGTGCGAATACTGATGAAGAGCTTGCAATTGGTCATCACTGTCACACTCTACATTTGATGATTGCTTTACAGTCCTTTGCAAAGTGTTTTGTGGAGGCACAGCATTTGTAGCAAACCCCAAATTTCTTCAAAAGTTCCTTACATTCTTGGAAGGTTTTCTTTCTGAAGCCGATACATTTCTTAAGTGGATGTGGTTTGTTATGTATTGGACATTGGCGATTTGGGTCCTCAATTTTCTTGTTTTGATCAGCCTTTTCAAGAACTGTAGTAGGCGCAGGTAGAACATTAGTCCTTTTCACTAACGCTGGACCTCTACAGTCTCTGTGCGACATACGTGTGTTCGTAGGTCTTGTAGAGAGTGTATTGAGAAGGTTACAGTCCCCGTATGAGAAACTTGGGTCATTCTTAGTGTCTGCAATTCTTTGGATGAACTCGCAGAAGTAGGAAAAAGGAGGAAAGGCAACTCTATGTTCTTCCTTATACTTTGACCCAGCGCTGTCCATCATTCCATATGGTACAGTAGCTTGAGAACAATAGATTTGATGCCATGAGAGGTGTCCAGGTAACTGAGACCAGGTAAGTTGATATCAGCCTTAGCAAGTTGAAGCTCTAATAGAACATCGCTGAGTTCTTGAAACTTTAGATTGTCGCTAGCAGAAATCCTTGGGAAGCTTTGTAACCTTTTGAATAAAGTTTCTTCAATGGCCTCTGGGCTGCCAAGGGTATGTTCAAGTCTGCCCCAAGCAGCATTAAGGCCTGCAACAGGGTTTGAGGCCTGCTTTGAGCCTCTTGATGCGTTCAGTAGACTGGGGACCTAGCCATCTGATGAGCAGATCTAATTCCTCTGTGGAATTGATGTCTAGGTCACTCATTGTGGCCTTAAAAGTGGATTTCCAGTAATTTTCAGGCTTATCATCAAACTTGGCGAGGCCTGTCTTAACAAGCTCTCTGCGAGCATGTATTTAGCAAACTGTGACATGTCAGTGTTTTCAGATTTTGGGTGCATGACTGCAGATGGAACAGAGTTGGTTGTGATGGTTGGTGGTGTGACTTGGGAACATATGTTGCTGCTAAGGCATTCAATGCTGGAGCTGGCTTAAAGTCCATAGGCATGTTAGTTTGTAGAGTAGTGCATTTGCTAGGAGGTACTCTGTTGGTGCCAAAGTAAGATGGATGGTCTATTAAATACATACCAGTGTCTGTGGCTAGCTGAGATGCTGCAGTCTGATGTATTGGAAGATATAAGGGCAAATCATCTTGAGGTACAGTAGGTGCAGAGAAGAGACTTTGATTGAGTACTTTGGCTGCTGTGACAGGGAGTTGACGTCCTGGAGAGGTGTGTGAAGAATCTGAGACATAAGATACAACTGAGTGTCTGGAACTGTTGTCTCTTTCATTTTCACTAGTGGCTTGTTCTAAGACCCTTAACCTTGCCATAGCTGTGGTATGCTCACATTGTTTTTCCAAAACTTCAATTTCTGCCTTTTGGCATGTGGCTTCAGCTTCTTTCTCAGCTTTCTTATGTGTGGCCTGAGCCTCCATTTCTGCTTTCTTTTGGGCGAAAGCTGCCTGAATTTTAGAAGCTTCAGCAACAGTACAAGCTTTTATTAGTTGTTGACTAGAGTGTAGAAGACCTTGATTGTATAGATTTAGAAGATTTTGAGGAGTGTCTAGTAGATGCAGAGCGATAAGATCTGGATTCATGGAGCTGTGTTATTCTCATTTCTGCTTTTGTCTTTTTTCGCACCACTAAATTGTCTCTTTCATTATTGAGCTCCTCAAAACTCATTAATTCTTCCAATGACCCTTGAGTGTTGTACCGCTTTAAGTGACCAATATATTTAACACACAGTCTTTGATAATTCTCATAAGCAACATTCAATTGCTGGATAGCGCCTTCTAGTTGTATTGGCTCATGAGATTGTTGAGAGAGAGCAGACATGCATTTAACAGTATTAGACCATAAGTCATTAATATTAGACAACAATTCTTCCTTGTCAGCATTAAGATTTAAGCGTTTTTCTCTTTTGTCTAAGTCCTGCTCTGGATGAAGCTCTGACTGTGGTTGTGTATTAGTTTCCTCAGACTGTATATTACTTTCCTAAAACATCATGTTAGCAAGGAGAGGGGGTTGAGAGAAAGTTTACAGATAAATGTATCAGTTTTTCTGTGTTTGAGCTTATGTATCCTAGGCAATGGTTGCAGAAATTTTTTTTTTCACTTTCTTATAATTTCACAGACAAGCCATGTGCTAATGCAGACAGAGGCAGTGAATAAACTTGCAGTTGTAAGACATTCACATCAATACTTTTTCCTGACACTGATGAGTGTTATGCTGAGATATACTTGCAGACATGTACAGACTTATGTAGAGATGGCTGCACTCTGTATTAGCTGTCCATATAACATCTCGCTGTGTATTCAAAGCCAGCAAGGATCATATGAAGACATTTCACTGATCATTTGACTGATCTTTTAGCTGATCTTTTGGCTGATCCTATGAAGACATTTCACTGATCTTTTGACTGTCCTGTCTCTCCAATGGAAGCATGGAAAGTGTGATCTCTGTAACTTACAGTTGTGATGAGATAATGATAACTCCAATCTCAGTTGGATACCACAGTCAGTGACTCAATCAAGATGAAATCTTGTAGATCTTGTGAAGTTTATTCCATAAACTGAAAGAATCTTACAACAATAAACATCTGATAGGTCAAAAGATCATAATGTGTCCTGCTTCATGGCATGAGGCTAGAGCTGCAATGCATTGCTGGGGAAAAGGGTGGGCTATCTATACAGCATTAACTAAACCAAAGGAAAGGGAGGAGCAGACACAAAATACAGAAAACACTTAAAGGCATATGACAGTCAATATGAAAGTCATGTGAAACATGACATATATATATATATATACCCTATATATATATATATATATATATATATACACATCAATACTTGTAACTGTATATATACTATATTTTTTTGCTTCTAATACAATATTCTTTTTTTCTTGCTTTTTTAAATATGCTAGGTCCATGTTTTATTTATTTATTTTTAGCATATATTCTCTGCACTATATATACTTATATATTGTCATGTGCATTGATCATGTCCAGGGACTTTTGAGATATATTAACTAAATGGTAGAAAAACTGCACTTTGTGCTCAGCATCTAACAGAAATCCAAATCCAAACTCCCACAGCTGTCTTCACCAACCACACACAATACCAGTGTTGAAACCAAATTAAAAGGAATACAAATGTTGCGCTGTGTTACTAAATTTGATGTGAGTTGGTTAGATGCATTCCAATACAAAGGATCATAATAGTATTCCAAAAATGTGATATGTGTCCCAACATCATAAATACACATAAAAATGATGAAAAAAATCAGAGGGTTACACCACTGTTCCACAGTGACACACCAATACAGAAAAATATCAATCAAAAAATCAATAAACATAGAACAGTATAGAAGTCCACCACCTATATGTAAATGTCCAAATAAAATAAGTAGTTATATTTAGGAGGGTTCCACCATCATTGCCAATCTTGCCATATGTTTTCACTCTTGGATGACAGTAAGCAGCCTTGTGATTGAATTCTGCTTATTCAGCGCCACAGTTGTATTCCATTTGAAATATATTGTTTGTTACACTGAGCACGCCCAAGGACTTATGACTCATCACACCACAGAGTTACAATCCACAGGCATGTAACGTCACAGTGGCTTAGTGGTTAGTACTGCTACCTAGCGGCGCTAGGATTGCTGGTTCAAATCTCAACTGTGGCACTACCTGCATGGAGTTTGCATGCTCTTCCTGTGGAGTTTCCTGACATGCTGGTGTTTGTTTTGGCTCCTGTATAAATTCTCCCTACTATATGAATGTGAATTAGGGACTTTACATTGTAAGCTCCTTGAAGGCAGCGCCTGTTGTGAATGTACAATATGTATGTAACGTGATGTGTAAATTGATGGCACTATATAAGTCCCTGAACAAATAATAATGCATGTTTTTATATGTGTGTTTTGCAATCTGGTACATTTTAGATGGGTTTCACGTAATGGAAACAAAAGAGCTGACATTACAAATAAAAAGTGTGTGGGCTCACTCTTGCACCCCCCCCCCCCTTTCTGACCTGTAGGACTGTATGCTCAGATAAGGGCGTTAGTGATTTTGGGGGGAAGTCACACTTTTTTTTTACTTTTTGGCCATGGGGTTCCCCTTCAGATCCATGATAGACTGAAGGGCCCATGCACTTTGGTACACGCTGGCTATGCTGCTTTCATGCTGCAGTCATTGAGATGAGTCTCTGGTTGTTATAATGCCAGCAGGTGCCATCTCCTAACAACCCACAGAACTTGCAAGCATTAATGAATGTCAGTGCGTTTAGGAGGTGCCTGGCCATGTCCCAGTGTAGGTCCATGCAGAACACTTTTATCATGTTCTCATTTGGTGTGCTGCACAAGAACACGCTGCACTGGGGGGAACTAGAGCCATTGGCATAAATGGGAATACTGGACATGTGTTTGGATGACGAATGTGCTTGTCAGCAGTTTGGGTGAAACAGTCGTCACAAATGTGAGATTTCCTACGCTGTACCCTGCACATGCCCAAGGACTTACAACTTGCACTGAGCATGCCCATGGACTTGGACATTTCACATTTTCTGTTACACTGCACAGGTACATATGCTTAGATAACTGTTGCTTTCTTTCTAAGCATGCTAATGGCCCCTTTCACGCAGGCGGTCCGTATGTCCGTTTTTCATCTGTCCATTTGCGGATGAAAAACAGGCCCCCATGTATTTCTATGGACTTGCGGGTGTAAACAGATGAACATCTTTTTACATCCGTTAATGTCCGCATTCGTTTTTTTGAATGGAAGAAACCCGTTTTTCTTCCAAAAAAACCCGGAACGGACGAAAAGCGGATGTCAATGGATTATATGCAGCCCGGCAGGGGTTAGGAAAGGGGGGGGAACGAGCGAGTGCCCCCCCCCTCCTGAACCATACCAGGCCACATGCCCTCAACATGTGGGGGGGCTTTGGGGAAGAGGGGCTCCCCCCCAAAGCACCTTGTCCCCATGTTGATGGGGACAAGGGCCTCTTTCCACAACCCTGGGATGTGGTTGTGGGGGTCTGTGGGTGAGGGGCTTATTGGAATCTGGAAGCCCCCTTTAGCAAGGGGGCCCCCAGATCCCGGCCCCCCTATGTGAATGAGTATGGGGTACATGGTGCTGCTACTCATTCACAAAAAAAGTGTAGTGTGAAAGAAGACAGGAGACAGTCTTTGACAAGTCCTTTATTAAAAGAAGGAAAAGAAAAGAATGTCCCCCGAAAGTAGATCCAATGTCAATCACAATGCCCGCTGCTGCCTCGAAAAAAGAAAAAAAAAGAAAGGCTCCAATCCCGACGCTGGCTCCCGCAGTCTGTCTGTTCCACTGGTTTGACAGTTCTTAAATATGTAAGGGGTGGGGTCACTTGGTGACATCACCCATGTGACCCGCCCCCTTGTGACATCAACTAGGGCATGCTTGGTCATTGATTTTCACATGGGGCGAGGGCACAAACATGATAGCCCTGCCCCTTACATATTTAAGAACTGTCAAGCCAATGGAGCAGTCAGACGGCTGGAGCCAGCGTCAGGAGAGGAGCCTTTGTGTTTTTTATTTTTTTGGGTGGCGGCAGTGACGATGGGCATCGTGATTAACGTTGGATCTACTTCGGGAGACTTTTTTTATTTTTCTTCTTTTAATAAAGGACTTCTCAAAGACTGTCTCCTGTCTTTTTTCACACTACACTTTTTTTTGTGAATGAGTAGCGCTACCATGTACCCTATGCTCATTCACATGGGGGGGCGGGATCTGGGGGCCCCCTTGCTAAAGGGGACTTCCAGATTCCAATGATCCCCCCACTCGCAGTCCCCCACAACAACATCCCAGGGTTGTGGGGAAGAGGCCCCTGTCCTCATCAAAGCCCCCTCTGCCCCAAAGCACCCCCATGTTGAGAACATGTGGCCTGGTATGGTTCAAGAGGGGGGGTGGCGCTCACTCGTCCCCCCCTTTCCTGACCTGCCGCGCTGCATGCTCAGATAAGGGTCTGGTATGGATTTTGGGGGGACCCCACACCATTTTTTTTTTAATTTTGGCATGGGGTTCCCCTCAAAATCCCATTGGCAGCTGATGACTAAAAACGGATGAAAAAACAGATGTAAATGAATGAAAAAACAGATGTAAACTCACCCGTTTTTTCTTTGAAAAAATGTGACTGAACTGATAAAAAAATGGAACGCCCATGTGAAAGTACCCTTAGATCTTTGGCCTGAAGTCTGTGAATTGATGCACATAGCCAAGGGCTAGCATGTATGCCTAGGGGTATGCCTTCTAATCAGGTACAATCACTAGAGGCATTTATGAAGAGACAGATAGAATGGGTGTGCCAACAATACAACCTATGTTACATAAAGGACTGCAGTAGGGGTGGTTTGTTTGGCCGAAGAGGAGGCCAGATTATTTTCTTGGTGGCTTTTCTTTAATTATAGTATATGATGACCAACACCCCATGTTTGATGTTTGTGTGTTTGCTGTAATTGTTGTGCATTTGTCTCTCAAAGTGGGTATTTGTGGGCATGGCTTAAATTTTGTGTGTATTTTTCCAGTCTGACCATGCATTTATGGTTTGTGAGCATCTGCTAACCCTTGTTATGAACAAATGTTAATTATTCTACTCCTACAACTAACTTTAATACAATTTGCTTAATCATGTAGACAGGAATGCAGCTTCCTGCTTACCATAATTAGAAGTGTGTATGCTTGTTTTTGTTTTTTTCTCTATGCGTGGTTTTTTTTTGAGAGTCTTGCACCTAACAACAAATTGATAGGGTGGTTGTGTAGGGTGGTGAGATTTGTTGTTCCTTGTAAAATGTGTTGACTGGTTAATATTGGCCTTATTTTGTTCCCAGTTGTACACTGTGAAAGTTAGGTTGTGATGCCTTTAAGACTGTAAGCTCCTATGAGCAGGGCCCTTCTAACCCTCTTGTAAAGTGCTGTGCTAAATGTAGCACGACAGAGCTCCACAGCTGCAGGCTGCTGCTGACTCCCCAAAATTCATCAGAGTGGGCTTTTTTCAACACATGTGCAGCAGACCGCAGCATTGCTGTTTGCAGTCTCTGTCTGAAGCGGATCAAGCGTGGCCAAAACACCAGTCGCTTGGGCACCACATATTTGACAAGACATATGATGACCTGCAGTGCAGCCCATTGACAACAACACCTGAAAGACCCACATCATAAAAAGTGCAGACTTCTTTCTCCTCATCTGGGATTTTCACCCCTACTATACCTCAATTTGTCTTAACAGCCTCCACTGAGAGGGATGATGGTATAGCAATGGGTGCCACAAGTCCTTTCACCTAATCTTCTAGCAGCACACCACCTGTTGATTTCACCAGGTAAATTTCACTATCTCAGTTGCTGAACCATAATAAAAAAACTATCCCACCCATTCACGTACTCAGAGTCTAAATGCTAGCTTGGCCAAGTTGCTAGCATTACAACTGCTGCCTTTCCATCTGGTGGACTCTTCCCCTTCAATGAATTTGTGGAATGTGCTGTACCACAGTGGCAGGTTCCAAAAAGAAATTTATTTTCACGTGAGGCTATTCCAGCTCTGTACCATCATGTGGCAGGCAGTGTTTTGGCCTCGTTGGACGGGGTGTTCAGCAGCAAGCTCCACATTACTGCTGACATATGATTCAGCAGGCATGGTCAGGGACATTACATTTCCTTCAAGGCGCACTGGGTGCTTCTGCTGGCATATTAGAAAACGTTAGCAGCTGACAAGAGCAAACTGCAAAAAAAGAATGGTATTTTGAATCCAGCGTAGAGTAATTAATAAACATCAATAGTAGATGCAAATTAATTTCTTTATTTTGATCACTCAAAGATCTTCTGAAAGTGTGAGCGTATGGCATGGTGAATACAAAGTCAACCAAATAAATAAAAGCAGTGAGTTAAAAAGAAAAAACAAAAAAACATCCTGCGTATACACTTAGCTGTATCATGGTGATTAAGTGCATGGCTGGGAAACTGATATATAGATAAGTAGAATTCTTTGTATAGGGGAGGTGGTAGTAATGTATGGAGAGTCCACTTTCATTGTATTCAAAGTGATTCTATCTTCACAATTTTTATTCCTTGCTGATTTCCAATAATGACATAACTTTAAGAAAGTACATCTTTTCACTTCATATGTGTGGTCATCAGTACTGGATATAGAAGTAGCAAGTAGAAAAAATCCTAGGGAGTCAATATGAGTAGTTAACATGTATAAGAAGAATCACCATATTCATAGATATGATATAAAGATGAATCTGATTCAGAGATCATTAATTCATTTTACATTACATTATTAATATTAATTACATTATCCTGAAATGGGATCCCAAAAATGAATTAAGTCTTGATCTCCTGGAATTTATGCTCTCACATAATTGTTTCTAATTTTTGGGAGCATTTTTTCAACAAATATGTGGTACATCCATGGGTGCCCCATGGGCCCCAGCATATGCCTGTCTTCATTTAGGACTTTGGGAATTAGATGAGGTTTATACTTCACCACTGTATAGGAGCCATGTTGCACAATGGTACAGATACATTGATGATATTTTCATGTTATGGGAAGGAAATATAGACCAACTTCAGGAATTTCTAACTTTTTTTTTAATAAAAACTATAGGAATATTAAACTAACATACACCTATGACTATAAGGAAATTTCATTGTTAGATCTATCCATCTCAATTCAAGATAATAGTCTAATCACAAAAACATATAGGAAAGAAACTGCAGCAAATACACTTCTACATGTGGGTAGCCATCACCCTGAACCACTGAAACAAGATATACCAATTGGCCAATTCCTTAGAATACAAAGAAAATGTACAAATGAAACTCAATTTAAAATAGAGGCTGCACAATTATATCAGAGATTCAGGGAAAGAGGGTACTCACATAGAACTCTGAGGAAGGAAAAATGTAAAGCTACGAATAAAGCTTGACGTGAATTACTTGAAAGCCGAAATACTGATACAACAATAAAACAAAATGAACCTATTAGGTTTATAACAAAATTTGGCCAACAATGGAAGGAAGTTAAAAAAGTATTGCATTCTCATTGGCATATATTAACAGCCAAACCATTAATAGCTGAGATAGTGGGAAATAAACCCCAAATGGTAGCTAAAAGAACATCTAATTTAAATGATATTTTGGTACAATCGGAATTTATAAAAATTCCTAAAGAAAATTAGTTGACAAAAATGGGTAAAACAACAGGCATGTTTCCATGTGGTCATTGTCAAATTTGTCCTTATGTACAAAAAAGCCAAAATTTCTATAATATTTATTTATAATAAATTTCTATAATTGATAAATCAAAAACTTTCAAAATAAAGAACTTTATAAATTGCTCTAGTAGTATAGTGATATATCTGCTCGAATGCCCATGTAAAAACTTCTATATAGGAAAAACTAGAAGATCCTTAAGAGTACATATAAGTAAACGTCTACGTGATATTAAAAAATTATCATAAAAAAAAAACTGAGAAAGAAAGGGAAAATCCACTAGCTCAACATTTTAAGGAAGTACATCAGGGTAAAACAGAAGGCCTGAAAGTAAAAGGAATTTTTCTTAATATCTCATCTAGAAGAGGTGATTTTGATAGAATTCTTTTACAAAAAGAGAAATTTTGGATTTATACGCTGGGAACTTTGATACCCCAGGGATTAAATACTGAATTAAACTTCAAAGTATTTCTTAAATAGATAATATACTTTTAAAAATATCCTATCAATACTATATCAATATAAAATATTTCATTACTCTATAGATGAAAATGAAAACCTTGATGGTCTGCCCCTGTATTTTTATCTGCCGAATAATAATGAAAATGTATAATATGCAATATATCTGTTGATCTTTTATGTTTTATAGCAAAAGGTCCAAAATATTGTTTTTTTTTTCTCAAAATTGTCAGCCTTTATTTTTTTTATAACGCAAAAAATAAAAAACCCACAGGCGATCAAATACCCCCAAAAGATAGCTCTATTTGTGTGAAAAAAAGGACATAAATTTCATTTATGTACCGTATTGCAAGACAGCGCAATTGTCCGTTAAACTAGCGCAGCGCTGTATAGCAAAAAAATGGTGTAAATTGCCATATCTATACCATAGTTTGTAGACGCTATAACTTTCACACAAAGCAATCAATATACACTTATTGGGATTTTTTTTTACCAAAAACATCTAGAAGAATACATTTTGGCCTAAATTTATAACTAACTTTGAGTTTACAATATATTATTTATAGCTGAAAGTAAAAAATATTGTTTTTCTTCAAAATTTTTGCTTTTTTTTGTTTATAGCGTGAAAAATAAAAAGTGCACAGGTGATCAAATACCACCGAAAGAAAGCTCTATTTGTGTGAAAAAAAGGACGTAAATTTCGTTTGAGTGCAGCATTGCATGACCGCGCAATTATCAGTTGAATTAGTGCAGCGCCGAGTAGCAAAAAGAGGCCTGGTCATTAAGGGGGTAAATCCTCAGGAGGGCAAGTGGATAATTTAGACTTGGAAACAATGTAGTGATGACATTTCAACACAAGAGGGTGACAAACAGAATAAATTATGCAAATACTGCTCCATATAAGGATTGGAAAAAATGTCCCCTCCCAGTTCTGAGGAAGTCCGCGATGATTGGCAGAGGAAACTCGTCAACGTAATGACATCATCACTCCCTGCGTAACACCCTGCTGTTATGTCCATGAGGTGGAAGAGGTACGCTACACGCCTCCATCTTGGATATTAACTGGGCAAGACGGAAACCACTAGCTAATGAGCTTACTCCCAGGAGTCTACTCAGTAATGTATGGCGATGCATACAACTTCCACCGGTAGCAAGTCATTTTTTGAAATACGCTAAGCATTGATTTGCATTCTGATATTATGCTGAACTTTATGTTTTATAGCCTCTATAAGGAACTATATAGCTCTTACTTAGAAGAGAAATTTTTGGAACTATTAAGGTGACTACTCACTTTGTGATTTGCGCCAAGCATCGATCTGCACTATGATATAAAACGGGACTTTTGTCCATTACCTTCTTAAGGAACCGTCTTGCTCTTACTCAGAAGATACATTTTTGGGCCTATAAAGGGCTATTTTTCATCTACTTGAGTCCATGAAATCACATGATCAATATTCCAGATATCCATATACAGTTGAAGATTCAACAAAATACTCTTTCTATAAACAAGAGGAAAAATCTCCTTCATTTTTGATAACGGATCATTAGATCTATTTTTTCTTTATAGAAATCCAACAACGGACTCTGGGTATTTACCTTAGATAATATATTCACAATTAATTTATTTATGATCTTTTTCTATCTGACTAATACATTCATGTCATTTATTTTAGATTTAGCATAATAGTGCCATTAATAGATGTCATTCCGTTAAAGAAATATCGGCCGATTGAGGCTGGCTACACATTGTCAATCTTTCATGTCAGCACACTATTCATGATGATGATGAGATACAATGAAGGTAATATCATTTTAGATTCAACAAGGTTTTCCTTTACATTGAAATTAATTAATGATCTCTGAATCAGATTCATCTTTATATCATATCTATGAATGTGGTGATTCTTCTTATACATATTAGCTACTCATATTGACTCCCTAGGATTTTTTTTACTTGCTACTTCTATATCCAGTACTCATGACCACACATATGAAGTGAAAAGATGTACTTTCTTAAAGTTATGTCATTATTGGAAATCAGCAAGGAATCAAAATTGTGAAGATAGAATCACTTTGTATACAATGAAAGTGGACTCTCCATACATTACTACCAACTTCCCTATACAAAGAATTCTACTTATCGATATATTGGTTTCCTAGCCATGCACTTAATCACCATGATGCATGTGTATACGCAGAATGTTTTTTTTGTTTCTTGTTTTTAACTCACTGTGGCCTGATTTTTTTTCTGCACTTGTTTGACAGGTGCATGTAATTAAAATTTTTTACAATTTGTTTCTAATTTTTAACAATTATTAACAGCAGGGCCCATTCCTGGGCTCACCAAAAGTAACTGTGAGGGGTTACAGTGTTCAGGCACCACCAACACGCATATCATTTCAGTTCTCCCTGTGGCTTACCAGGCCACATGCCCTCGGCATTAGGACAGTGTTCCCATGCCAATGGGGACAAGGGCCTCTTCCCCACAACCCCTTATGAATGAGTAAGGGATACTTGTACCCCAACCCATTCACAAAAGGAATAAAATGAGTAAAAAATAAAGATGCCAGCAGGGGCGGACTGACAACTCATGGGGCCCCCGGGCAATAGGGGATCATGGGGCCCCTGTGTCCTTGCCCAAACTCAAAAAAGCCTATGAAAAAGGTACCAGGGGCATCTCATGGGGCCCCCTACTGACCCCGGGCCCTCGGGCAGTGCCCGAGTTTCCAAATGGTCAGTTTGCCCCTGGATGCCAGACTTTTGAATAATTCCTTTATTGAACAAAAAACAAAACAATAGATTTTGACAAGTCCTTTATTTAAAGAAAAAGCCCCAAAAATGGTTCCTTCATTGTAATCCATCATCAATCAAGACATCCAGCATTGTAATGACAATGCCGAATTGCTGAAATGAAAAAAAACCCTTACGCCCGACGACCCGTCCACACCCTCAGAGCACTTGCTATAATATGACATGTCTGATAGTTACCAGTCACATGTAAAGAACTGGGTGGAGCTAGTGATGATGTTGCTGCAGACATCACTGCTAGTTCCGCCCAGTTGTTTACATCTGACCGGCAAATGTCAGATTGTGTCAAGTGCTTGGAGGGTGCGGACGGGTCGACATGTTTTTTTTTTACTTTCAGCAAATCATTGGCGGCGTGACAACACTGAACACCGTGATTGACAATGGATTACAACGATGGAACCATTTTTTCGGCTTTTTTTTAAAATAAAGGACTTGTCAAAAGGAATTTTTCAAAAGTCTGGCGTCTTAATTTTTTACTCAATTTAACCCTTTAGTGAATGGGTAGGGGTACAAGTACTCCTTACTCATTCACAAGAGGGGCAGCATCAGGGTGCCCCCTTATTTAAATGCTGAGGGCATGTGGTCTGGTAAGCTGCAGGGAGGGGGGGGTGCTCGTTTGCCCCCCCCCTTTTCTGCCCTACCAGGTTTGTGCTCGGATGGGAAGTTGTCAGATACTTTATAGGGTTGCTAACATTTTCCTCAAGTTTGAATAAAATAGTAATATAATTACTTCTGAAATACTTCCAGTTCAGACTACCTGTTTTCCCTCCACAGTTCCCAAAACAGAGACAAACTACAGCCCAATGTTGCACTAATGTAGCAAGTTTTTAACCACAAACATGACATATTTTACAGTTCCACTGTATGTCTCCACTGATAGGGTAAAGAGAGCTTGTGGTGCTTGTGGCGACCTCTGTGACCAAGCCCCAGTGGGGAAGACTTGACTTACTGGGCTGATTAAAGCAGCATTCATCAGGGGCATGGCCAGAGTAGTGACTGAGGCCATCTTATACACTTGACTCACTGGGCTGATTAAAGCAGCATTCGTTCATCTGTCAGATTGCATCCACTGATAAGGTAGTATTAAGCATCCTCATATATATATTCAGTCTGAGCCAAGCTTTGAAGGGTCCACCAGAATGTCATGGACCCTGCCAAGGATGTCAAAGCTTCCAGAGCATAATAATGCCTCCATTGGGTGTCCTATGGCAATAGGGCATATTTGTCTTTTAGTGACAGTTCCTAGGTGTGCTGACAGGACAGGCTGACAAAGTGACATACACCTCCCCAGTTCACATTTCTTAGGCTAATATATTATGTAGCAATGGGCAGCCGGTCCTTGGAACTGGCAGCACCAAATGTGTTGTATCTCTTCAAGAAGAGACTCATTTTGTGCTAGGACACTGTTCATATCTGAAATTCACGATTGTCTCTGGGAGTGACTAATTGGAAAGTAGAACCCAAAAGTAGTCTTTGATAGCAATATGCTACTCCACAAGGGACACCAGCTCATCCACATTTTTGGATAGGAATCTATCCAGGTTCAATACGTGCAGGGTTCATCAAGTCCTGCATGAACTCTGCAAAATCCAAACCTATCAACAAACCTCACTGAAGTCCATGAGGAGAAGAATATACATACTAAACGCTCTCATTTTCAAGGCTAATAAGCAAGCTATTGTCAAAAAAAGCATTTGGTGCTGGGCACTACCATGGGAAACAAAGCAAAACAAATTTGTTTAAAATACTGTATGGAGGGGAGAGGATTCCCTTTAATTCAGTTTTGAAGGCAATATGAAAGAAACACCAATCTTTTGAATTGAATTCTAAGGAGATACCTCTAAGTTGTATGTAGTGTTACAGAACAGTCCAATTTTGCTGGACAGCATCAAGAATGCTGTATTCTTAATGTGTAATTGATTCTTCATTTTAAAATTTAGCCTGCCTTAAATTCAACAGTAGCCCAATCTGATACATTTCAACTTAAAAATTATTTTAGGTCGTTTTGGCTGATTGATACCTGATTTTTTATCAAGCGGTGGAATAAATATGGGGTGGTTTCGGATTCCCCCTACTTAAATTATAGGAACAGATAAGATAGTATGTATTTATAATTAGCTAGCCTATCATAGCTCAGATAATATTAATGGTGATAATATAATAATCACAATAATGACAATAATGACAATATTAGCTATAAAAATAAACACAATGCTCAGAGAAGCAAAGGTCTTATTTATTAAAAAAAAGTAGAACACTACCACAGAAATCTAAAAGAATACTATAGGGCACATAGAAAAAAAAAGAGCATAGATAATACATTATGTAAGTCCCACCTCAAAGTTGGGTATCGTTGCCAGTGTCAAGAAGGGGAACCTTGCATCATAAAGCACTCATAAACACCACCCATTTGATGCCCTCTGCCCATATAATATAGTTCTCTGTCCAATGAGCGACAATCCCTAACTGATAAGGGGCTGTCTTTTAAAATTACGAGGAAGTACAGTGAAAGTAAGGTACTGTTCTCCTCAAGGGGGCAATGCTATATTACCATCCAGCTCCTTGACCCAGGTCAGCATTCCAGTTGACATCTGTCCCTTTCCTTCTTACTAGAAGCCATGAAATCATTCATTTTAATCTCCATATCACCAGGAAATCTGAGCTGAGGCGTTCTTATCTCCATGCCCTACGTGAAGGGGGTATGCGTGAACCTCCTTCCAGGATCAGGATTCTGGTATGCAATCTTTTTTTTTACACACACCTGTTGTATAATCTCATTTCACTGACATTCCAAGACAACTTTCAACAGGCCAAATGGCAGTAAAAAATCCACAAATATTTTATATGAAAACATGTTGCCTTCGAACAAGCGGTAAAATGCCTGAATTAATGGGTGGAAGTAGCAACCACAACAGATCTAAAAGCTATAGGATAGTTTATTCTTAAAAAATACATCTAAATTTCTCAGCTTCATACACATTGGCTAGTGGCTCAAAAGTTTATTAGCTTAGTTTGTCAACTTCATTTTTTTGGTACCACACTGCATTGTCTTAAATGTTTTGTTACAATAGGCAGGTAAAATGACCTGGTTGCGTTCAGGATGGCATATATATCTGTCCGAGATTTAGGCTCTATGTGGATTTGTTCCACTAGGGGGAACTGCTGAGCCTTCAGCAGTGAGGTAATGAGCCCAGCTGAAGGTAGTGGGCTCATTAGGGCCTCTAAAAACTTCCCAGCCTGCTTAGGGAGTTGCTCCATCCTGGAACCAGATCTATGCCTGAGTAGACTGGGGAGCACCATACTTATCTGTGCGGTGAGACAAAGGCCTGTGTAGTTAGCCTCCAACTGATCTCAGTGGCAATCTAGGGCTTACAACAGGGGCTGAGAGCACTTGGTATTTGAACTCTCAACTCACAACAACACAGGGACTCCGGGAGGATGTCTAAAATGAGGAAAGCATCGGGGCATAAAATGACAAAATCCCCCCCCCCCACGACCAAGCCAAGATGGTGCTGGTAGGCGCAAAGCACATTACCACAGCTTGGCAGCCGACATGTAGGAGTGCTTTACCTCAAGAGGTGATCAGCTGCAGCTTCCAGCTGATATAGGATCACTCTTACAAGCTTCCTCACCTTCTAAGAGCCCTGCTAAAACATGGCCCCCACTGTCTTTCACATCAGATCCACTTACTGAGGTGAGTCCCTCACAAGTTCTTGCTCTTGGGGACATGGAACTCCACAACTTTATAGCAGCCTTTCCTACCACCAATCAACTGGTGCTTGACAGGACATTAACAGATATGCTGATTTCACTCCAGAGTTCTATTTATGTTGATATTCTTAATATGGTACACCACCTTAAAGCTAATATACATACCTAGGGGACAGAGTCACCCACCTGGAATCTAAAATGAGTGAATATGCTTCCAGTTTTAATGACTTAGTGGATGACCATAGTGAAAGGGAAGAGGACATGGAATGAATAAAGGCCAAAATAGCTGATCTGGAAGATTGCTCATGAAAAAACAATGTTAAAATCAGGGGCATATCAGAGTTCATGACCTTTTTACCTGAGACCTCATCCTCAGACCTGATTATTAACCACATTCACAGACTGCCTTAACCTTCCAACTTGCTGGACAATCTACCAATAGTACATTCACTTTTACCATGTTAAGGAAAAACTACTCTGGGCTACTATAAATGCTGCTTCTGTCCCTCAACAATATGCAGGCCTATAATTTTATGCTGACCTGTCATATACAATGCTTAAACGCAAGACATTATCCATAATCACCAAACCCCTATGCAACCACAATATTACCTACAAATGGGGGCACTCAGGGAAATTGGTGGTCACCAAAGAAGTCAAAACCTATAATATCAGATCCCTGGAGGAAGACTTCTCTCTACTGCACCAATGGCAAATTTTGGATCCAAGGATCCCACCATATCATATCCTACCTACACCACAATCCTATCACATCACTGTGTTTACCTGAGAAAGTGTGGTTTTAGTCTTCTAATTCACATAACATGAAAGGAATTACACTTTTTTATGGCCTACTACATTCTAAAAACATATTTGTGAAATGCTGGTAAAGTGGGAAAGTGAGCTGAGCTTATCCTTTTCAGACACGTAATGGTTACAGACTATACATCATAAATTTAAGCTTACTAAATGTATTAACAACTGGGAGCTGTCCCAAAAAATCCCCCACAGATGGTATCTAACCCCTGTTTGCTAATCTAGACAATAACCTTTGTTGGCAAGGAGTTTCTGGAAGCAGGTGTTTGCACTCTTATCCAATTAACAACCACAAATTCAGATGAGCTCTTTTAAGCATAGGTACTGACACCTTTCCTCCCAAGCTTAGATCTATGGCCATGCACATATTGTTTGCAGCTAGGCTGTTGATCTTGCAAAAATGGAGGGGCAATCTGGCTCCATTTCTAATGTGATATTACAAATAAACTCCACGGAGTGCTATGAGAGTTATCTAGCTTTCCAGTCAGGCAAACTGCAGCAATTTCATGAAATCTGGGATATGTGTATCAATCAACAGGGCTCCCACCTGTACAACTAACTACTTACTTTCTTACTGTCAATCCAGTTTTGCCATGGAACTCTGGGTGTCCAGTCTAGTCTCAGTGTTTTCTATTCTCCCTCGAATATGTAATGTATATAATAGCTATTACCATATAACTAGAGATGCTTTGACTGTATTTGTATTTTTGCTGCAAACTTTGATTCTGTAACCATATATCTGTAACCAGATGTAACTTCCTTATTTTCATTTTTTTCACACATGTGATGTTATATCCATTTTGCATTGCTTGTTTTGAATACGGAGTTGATACAAGCTTTATTCCTTTGTACTTGTGCCTATATACAACATCTTGAAATTATTCTATTATTGTATTTTTTCTCTCTGAATATTCAAATTAAAAAAAATAGAATCCCACATTCCCTGAAACTTCTTTCACCCCTGTATTCTGCATTCCCAATTATCCCCAAAGTATTCAAAATGTAAATTTCAGGTATGTGTTTGGTAGAAATTGCACACTAACAGGACAGTACACAAGCACTTGAATAGTCTGCACATAAACCAAGGCATGTTTTATCTTGCAAATAAAGTTTAGAGTGTATCTGATAGACAAGGACCACAAATACTGTTTAGTGTCTAGACAGTAAGTAAAAAATGTGGATAGGCTGTAATAAAAGAGGGAGAGATGAGGCAGGTTTTATCTTAAAATATATTTTAGAGTATATTATATGAGAGGCAATTGCAGCAAACATTGTACAGTGACTGGGCAGAATGTAAGCCATATAGTAAGGTCACAATGGGGTGGGGCAGGTTTTGTCTTGATATGGAAATTAGACTGCATTATGTGAGAGACAATAAAAGAAGATATTGTTCAGTGGCTGCACAGTATGTAAGCAACTTGGTTAAGCCACACTATAAGAGTAAAAGATAGTAAGATTTATCTTACATAAGTACTAAAGTGTATTATTTGAAAGACAATAGCCACACATATTTTTGAGTGCCTGAGCACTGATCCTGAGAAAGGCTGCACACTTTGGATCCACAACACTATATTTTCCTTGCAGCATGGGGTTATTTACTAAAGCTTCATGGTGCAAAATCTGGTACAGCTGTACATAGAAACCAATCAGCTTCCAGGTTTTATTGCCAAAGCTTAAATTAACAAGACACTGATTGGCTACCATGCACAGCTGCACCAGGCTTAATTATACCCCATTGTGCGGAACATTTACAATTTCTGGGACTTGGAAAAGACAACAAACTTTGCGACACAAAGCAGAATTTATCATCCACAAAGATTAGAAATTTGACAACTGAAGCCTAGCTGCAGAAACACTTTGTGGCATCTTTACAGTGTCACAGCACTGGAATAGGCCATAGTGTGTGTGTGTGTGTGTGTGTATATATATACATATACTGTATATATATATATATACACAGTATATACAAACTATATTGCCAAAAGTATTGCCTTTGCACGCACATGAAATTTAATGGCATCCCAATCTTAGTCCGTAGGGTTCAATATTGAGTTTTCCCACCATTTGTAGCTTCAATTCTTCTGAGAAGGCTCCACAAGATTTAGGAGTGTGTCTATGGGAATGTTTGACCATTCTTCCAGAAGCGCATTTGTGATGTCAGGCACTGATGTCGGACAAGAAGGCCTGGCTTGCAGTCTCTGCTCTAATTCATCCCAAAGGTGTTTTATGGGGTTGAGGTTAGGACTGTGCAGGCCAGTCAAGTTCCTACACCCCAAACTCACTCATTCATGTCTTTATGGACTTTGTGCACTTGTGCACAGTCATGATGGAACAGGAAGGGGCCATCCCCAAACTGTTCCCACAAAGTTGGGAGTATGAAATTTGTTCAAAACGTCTTGGTAATGTCTTGGCCAAGCCCAAACCCTGAAAAACAACCCCACACCATAATCATAGATACATAATAGTCCAATGGGTGCTCACTTCTGAAATCAGTTCTGCATCTGGTGTAATCAACATGATGTGGTTCAGTCACTCATAAAAGCAGTATGAGAGCAACCGCCACAGAGGATTCTGATTGAGGTCTGGTTGAAGCACCAGCATTAATACGCCATATTAAGGTATTTTGTAACTACTGAATATAAATGGAGAGGTGGACTGCATCTAAATGGGGAGGGCTCTGTTGGAGGGGAAACATTCATTAGAAGTCTGGAAGAGCTCTTAAACTGGTAGGTGATCAGAAAAGAATATTCCATGTGGGTTGCAATGGTCCAGGGGGGGAATGGGATATAAAGTGGATGGAACAGAGAAGGGAACAGGACTTCAACTAGATTGCAGAGAAATTGTATCCAAAAATGGAGTTATTTTCTGCACTTAGTGTATCTCAAAGTATCAGATGCTCCACACTATTTTATCTGAATACCAAATAAATGTATATCTGTATATGCATGTAGGTGCACTTCCTACTAATCAATAAATGATGATACAAATGTCAGTAAATTAAATACATCAGCAAACAAAACTCATGAAAATGTGCTCTTGCAATTGGTTAACCAAAAATGTCCATGCAATTCTCCAAAGTGTGAAGTAAAAGCGCAGATAAGTGTTTTCATCGTTTAACCTGCACCACAGTTTACACAGCCTCTTACCAGATCCACAAGATCTCTAATTTAAGCAGAAACCATACATCTCTTGTAAAGTAAATCACAGAAGTATATCATAGATCACAGGAAGGGAAATCCACCTTGGCACACAATATTCACAGGGAGATTGATCCACTCAAAGAACCAGCAGCTCACCACAATGTCATTTAGATAATCCTCCGCAAGATTAAAGAAGAGTGGGAGCCAACACAGTGTAAAACCACCATACAAATCGCCTGCGTATGATGTCAATCTCTCTGTGATGTGATCCATTGTCATGGGACTGGAGATGTTACTCGGTGATCTCAGTGACAACAACATACACAGGTCCTGGTGGTAGCCACCAATCAGCTAAGAAATTGCATCACCTAAGTCCAATACAAAAAGATTAGTGGAATCAAGTTACCAAAAATTAGTAATTTTATTTATTTCAGGTACTTACATTGCGCTGTCAATTTACGCAGCCCTTTACATGTATTTTGAACATCCACAACAGTCCCTAACCCTCGAGGGGTGTACAATCTAAGGTGATTAATAAAGTAATAATATAATAATAAATGTTCATTCAAAATTTAAAAGTAGGGCGCATGCGCGGCCGGCTACGCGATGGACGCGTATTAAGACCCGCTCCATCCACCCGCCAGCAGTAAACCGGCACTCACCGGCTCCGAGGGTAACAAAACACCCCACGACCATCTGGACACCTGCCCGCACCTCAGCAGCCATGCCCCGCAGGAGGAGAGCCCCGGATCACCCCGGGAAACTAACTAACTTCTTCCCTGCCCTGGGAAGCCAAGATGGCGGCCGCAGCAGCAATGGGAGAGGAGACAGCAGACACGAGGAGGAGGAATACAGAGCCCAGCACAGAGACCCGAGGCTCCAGGCATCGCTGTATCCAGGGGACCCTGGTGAGTTGTCACCCCCCTTGTCCCCCACGACTAGCAGCCCTGCCAAATCCAGACCTCGTCTGGACCAGGACCCTCCCTGCCAAGCCATAAATTATCTGCCTTCATCCCCTACTATAGACCTCCCTGACATAGGGGCATTCCCTGCAACCGACCAACCGCTCACAGAGGTGACGATGAAGCACATGCTGACGTCCTTGCGTCAATCCTTGCAAAACGACATACTTACATCATTAAACCAAATTTCTAATGCGGTACAGCACCAAGAACGCAGAATAGGCCACATTGAAAACAGCTTGGGTGACATAATAACAGCCCACAACGATTTGATTGACGCTCATGCGGATCACTCGTCTGACATCGAACAAATTAACCTAAAACTAGCCGACTTGGAAGATCGCTCGCGACGCAACAACATTAAAATTAGAGGGATCCCTGAATCAGTAACGAGCGAAACTTTACTTCCCTACATACAACAATACGTCAAACTACTCCTCCCAACACTCCCGGACATAGAGCTCGCAATTGATCGAGCCCACCGGTTGCCCAAGCCAGCGTTGTTGCCAGCTTCTATCCCGAGAGATGTACTAATCAGAGTACACTTCTACCACGTAAAGGAAAGAATTATGACGGCGGTCAGAAACATGCCTCCTCTCCCGCCATCACACGCAAATCTCCGCCTCTATGCGGACCTATCCAAAGCCACGCTCCTCAATAGGAAGAAAATTATTTCCATCACCAAGGCCCTAAGAAATCATGGTATAGCATACCAATGGGGTTTCCCAACCAAACTAATAGTGCGGCGACAAGGCAGAATATTCACAGTTAAGAACCTGGAAGCAGGCATTGATCTGCATAAAACATGGAACATTCTTCCTACAGATACACAGGACAATATTCCTAACTCTGTCCAACACATGGAAGCAACCTGAGCGACTACATGACGCATTTCAGGTGCAGACACCTGTCCTACCCCCCTAGGGGCCTATGATTAATGTCCAAATATCTGGCGATCGTCCCTCATTTGAAAATTACTGTTCTACTTATTTTTGTTTGGAATGACCCTCTCCGTGGTCAAAGCCCATTTCTACCCCTCAATTCTAAAGTAGCGCTGTTGGCTACTTGGCCTACCTGCTTTTTCTGCAGAACTGTTTTTATTACCTTGTTTGTCTCCACATCCCTTCTTTTACAGCACCATCGACTACTCCTCCTTACCTCTACACTCGCATTCCTAGAGTCTACATGGAACCACATTTCCATAGCCGCTATTCGAGCCATTCTGGTACCACAAGTATACTACCAATTTCCATTCCTGGGAGTCTACCGAGTCTTGACCCTCTTAAACAACAACCCGACACTATACTTTCAATGAATAATTCCTTACAAATGATTAATATCACATCTCTCAACGTCAGAGGCCTAAACTCCCCTTTTAAGAGATCACTACTCCTTAAAGAAACCCGGAAATCTCAAGCTGACATTTTCTTCATACAAGAAACCCATTTCGCCACTGAAAAAGCACCTAAGCTACACCTCCACCACTTTTCACAAGTATTTATGTCAACCAACCCCAAGAAGAAAAATGGAGTCATCACAGCCATTAGCGATTCCCTCCCTTTCCGCATTATCCCACAAATAGCTGACCCACTTGGACGCTTTCACATCCTCATCTGTCAGATCAATGACATAACTCACACATTGGTGAATGTCTATGGGCCGAACAACAACCAATTACAATTCTATCGGAAACTATACAAAACTATCTCTACCCATAAACAAGGCAGACTCATAATTGGCGGAGATCTCAACGTTATGAGCAACCCACTTGTTGATTCATCCTCCAATAAACAACCTACTAAATATACCTTTAATCAATTTCTACACGACCACGACTTATATGACATTTGGAGATGCCACCATGGCTCCGAGAGAGACTACACTTACTACTCCCTTTCCTACTCAAGGATAGATATGTTCATCACCGATAAATGGACACTACAACAAGCGACTACATCGAACATTGGCATCATTTCTTGGTCAGATCATGCTCCAATCAGCCTATCCTTAGATGATGATAGACGTTCAGCACTTACGCCGATCTGGAGACTTAATTCATCACTCCTACACTTCCCGGACAATCAGAAGCATATTTTGGAAGCTCACAATTTATTTTTTGCTACCAACACCACTCCGGACATCTCAATCACCACACTCTGGCACACATACAAGGCCTACATGAGAGGTATCCTCATACAATTAAATTCGCGTATAAAAAAACAGCGCTCCCAACAAATTGACCAACTCCTAACCTCCATTAAATTAAATGAAGAACTCAACAAAAATAACCCTAACTCCTCCACCTCCGCGACCCTAAACCAAGAAAGAAACAAACTGCGCAACCTTTTACTCCACTTATACGACACCAATCTCCAAAAAACGAAGACCAAATTTTATGCATTAGGAAATAAAGCAAGTTCTCTTCTTGCTAAGATCATTAAACAAAGACGACTCAAGACCAAAATATCTACACTACAACACCCGACCACGCGCTCACCTCTTACGAACCCGCAAGACATAGCCAATGCTTTTGCAACATACTATCAAAAGCTATATAATATAAAAGACGACCCCAATACAACCCAACCCACGACTTCCACCATTGAATGTTTCCTACATAACTCCAATCTCGCCCATATCACCCCTTCTCAACTTGAATCTCTATCGGCGCCATTCTCATCCGCAGAAATTGAAAAAGTTATCTCTACTTTACCCTTAAACAAATCGCCAGGGAACGATGGATTCACTAATGAGTTCTACAAAATATTTGCACCCGACCTTAAGTCACACTTATCTGCCCTTTATAATCACGCTGCATCTAACGGTAAATTCCCTTCTGACATGTTGCAGTCGATAATCACCACTATCCCGAAACCAGGTAAAGACCCACAACTCACTCAAAATTACAGACCGATCTCGTTAATCAACACAGACATAAAAATATAGGCCAAGTTAATTGCCCAAAGACTGCTCCCTTATCTGCCTAAACTGATACACCCAGATCAAGTTGGTTTTATACCCGGTAGACAGGCCCCAGATGCTACTAGATGAATATCTCTTCTGCACCACCTAGAAACTAATAGACGTCCCTCTCTCCTTTTATCACTAGATGCGGAAAAGGCTTTCGACAGGATTCACTGGCAATTCATGACACTTACACTACAAAAATTTGGCATTACTGGCTGGATACTATCGGCGATTCTCGCCCTTTACTCCCAACCATCTGCTAGAGTATTAACTAACGGCACACTTTCACAACCCTTCCTCATATCAAATGGAACCAGACAAGGGTGCCCCTTATCCCCCCTAATCTTCGCCTTACTAATAGAACCACTAGCGACCAAGCTCAGAAATGACCCAAAGTTCACGGCAGTCGAATATCATTCTACCGAACACAAAATCAGTCTCTTTGCAGATGACATCGTACTGATAGTCACAAATCCATATAAATCTCTTCAGACGATACGTACACATATTAGTGATTATTCAGCGGTTTCATACTATAAACTTAATGAACCCAAATCATCAATTTTAAACCTATTCACACCGCTCATAACCCAAGACTTACTTTCTAAACAGTTCCCCTTTACTTGGGAAAACTACAGCATCCCATATTTGGGGATTAAACTCACTGCCAATACTAGCCAACTCTACACAATTAACTACAGACCAATTCTCGAAACTATTCCACAAGATCTCAAAAGCCTTTGCACTACTACTCTATCAACACTAGGTAGAATAGCAACCATAAAAATGTGTATACTTCCTAAAATACTTTACATTTTTCTGACACTACCTATTCCAGTCCCCTACTCCTTTTTTCACCAAACTCCAGGCGATATTAAACAAATTCTTATGGAACTTAAAAAAGCCAAGATGCACCACAAATCTACTAATACGCCCTACCTCCAGAGGGGGAGCAGGCCTTCCACATGTGAAATCCTACTACCAAGCTGTTCTACTGGACCAGCTCTTCTTCTGGTGGCACCCTTCCCCTGAAAAAATATGGCCCACCATGGAAACATCTTTATACCACCCACATGTTTTAATGGACATAATGTTTCTACCCCGCACCGCTCAGAATCAAACGCACCACAAGCATCCATGTATTCAGGCCTCCTTAACAGCCTGGTATGACTTTATTGACTATAACAAACCGGGGAACCACAATGTCCAAACTCTCACCCCACTATCATCTCTTCTCCACCTCATCCCCCATTTAAACTTAAGAACATGGACGGCCCTTGGCATACTCCATATTCAAGACATATACAGCTCAGACACATTAGATTCCTTCCACATCATCCAAAATAAATTCCACCTTCCTGACAACGAACAATTTACCTATATCCGCATAGCCCATGCACTACGCAAAACTAATATCCCTCCTATCATGGAAATCCCTGCACCGGTTAATCATTTCTTTCATAGAACCACCTACCCAAAGAAAGGAATTTCCACATTCTACACCTTTATAATAGAAAAGCAATTCACAACGTACACGTCTTCCTTAACCAACTGGGAGAAAAACTTACACCAATCCTTTTCCCCAAATGTATGGGAAAAAACATTTACTATTACCTACAAGGCCTCGAAATGTTCCTCCCACTGGGAAACATATTTAAAAATTCTACACGAATGGTATATGACCCCTACTAAGCTATCATTATTTTACCCACAACATTCGCGAGCTTGCTGGAGACATTGCGGAGAGGCTGGTTCACTTTTCCATATACTTTGGAACTGTAAGTCAATTAAATCTTACTGGAACAAAGTCTTTAAAATACTATCCTCAATTACAGATACGTTAGTTACTCCGAACCCCGCTTTGGCTCTCCTACACATTGGCATAGATAAATTCCCCATAAATTCACGGACCATCATTCTACATACTTTAGCAGCTGCAAAAACCAACATTACCAGACTATGGCGCTCTAACACTACCTTCCTTCTGTCTCGCCTCTTTCAAGACCTAAATCTCCAATGTGAAATGGAAAGAAGAATAGCCTTCCACAACTCATCTTCCCACAAATTTACAGCTCAATGGTCTCGATGGTTAAAACATCCAAACTGCTCTGTAAAATGATTACTACTACGACCCGATCTTATATATAAAACGAGTATTCCTTTGTGCCGCCCCCTGCTGTTTCCTTCCCCCTTCCCAATTCCTATCTCTTCTTTAATTAAAACCTATCTACCTCGAGAAAGGTTCACTTGACAATGAGCATACCTCTCATGTAACACCTGGAATCTAAATATCCCCGGCCTATTGGTGGGGATCCTTCACGCCTATTTACATTTGTGTGTTCTATGATTTCCTAAGTGAACTTTATATTCTCATTTACCATGTTCTTCTTTTCTGTATGTTTCAAAAACCTTTCAATAAATAATATTTGAATATTAAAAAAAAAAAAAAAATTTAAAAGTAAGTTCACAAATGCAAGAAGCCTGAAAAACAAAATTGATGAACTAGAAACTTTGTTATTTGAGGAGCACTTTGACTTTTGTGAAAATATTGGAAACATGGTTGGACAGCACATATGCTTGGGCTGCAAGTATCAAGGTGTAAACTGTATTCTAGAGGGGCAAAACTGGCAGAATACAGTATGTGGATGGGAATGTATGTATGTAGTATGACAAGAACTCTAAATCTCAAAAAAGATAATTTAAGTAAGCTGCGGTCCTTACAAGCATAAATGAACAAAGTTAAAACCTATTAGCCTAAATTCTAGACTAAAAAAACAAATGAGGGGGTGTGGCTTGCTGCATGGAGCAGTGAGACGTGTAGAGCAGCAGCTCCTGGTACTTTCTGGCTTTTCATTGATCTTATCCCAGCACAGCAAATGCATTTTTGCCCAGATGGGGAGACAACAACCCCGGGAAGAGAAACAGATCGGCAGTGGCACTCCCAACTGAGAGATTGACCAGTTCTTTACCAGATTCAGTGCTCCTCACAAGCACAAGCTATCTTCCAAGATGGTGTTGGTTTCTTCTTCCTCTGATCTGACATAGAAACAGCCAGTGACTCGGGTAAACTCCAGAGGCCATAAACCTTTCCCAGCAGGGTCTGACGGGCTTTCTACTCATTCAAGTAGCCTCTCACAGGCATATGCATGCTCCAGGGTGGACTGGGTTATGGAGGCCTACTTAAAGCTTTACCAACTAAGCTTGACTTTGAACATTATGTGAGGTGGATTGAGAAGATCTATAAACAGGAGATAGCTGTGCGCATGGAGGATGTAGAACAAATGGCTGATGGCTTTGCAAGTTCTCTGCAATCTCATGAGGAGACTTCAAATAACCACACTGTATTGATCCAGCAGATAATTTATCAGCAGGATGATATCAAAGATCGTAAAAAGCGGAACAATTTAAGTATACTTGGACTTCCATAGTCTATTCCTGCTAAGGAGTTAGTTCCCACTGTCAAAGCCATCTTTAATGGGTTGCTGCAAAAACCTAAGTTTTTGGTTAGGGTCCACAGAACTGGAGGTCCTGGGAACCCCGATCCCACTTTTACTTGGGATGTCCTATGTAGAATCCACTTTAACAAGGTTAAAGATTATATTATGAAAGCTGTCAGCACACATGATACCATATTATTTAATACTACTTCAGGCATGCTACTGCCTGACCTGTCTTGCCTGATCCTTTCAATGTGACATGCCTTAAAATCGCTAACTCAAGCCCTCCTGGAGCACTATATTAAATATACATGGGGAGTCCCTTTCCAACTTTGTGTGAATCATGAAGAAAAGTCTGCAATCTTCTGTACGTTTGTGGACTTCCCTAATTCTCTAGGCACCTTTGATTTGCCGCAGATTGCCTTACCTGATTGGCTCTTTGACTCTACTATCCTGGTACTTCCTTTATTTCCTCAATAGCAACACCAATTCAAAAAGAAGAGATGCCGCTTGGAAGAAGAAGAGGGCCCGGAAAGACTGTCACATGGGCATTTGACTCCCTACTTTTTCAACACTTGGATTTTAGGGACTGTTCCTAACTCCCAAATTTGTTTTTTGCCTGCCATTTCTTGACCTCATAGTTTCTACTATGGCTGATGACTTTTGCTCGCCCCTCTTATAGGGCTTGTTGTACTCCTTGAAATGTTGTCTCTGGACAAAATTTGAAAATTTGCCTCAGTTCTATAAGACCCTTAGCCTATTGAGATTACGCCATCTGATAGTTCTTTGGTTATGTTATTGCTGGGGATACCGTGATATATGGTTGTGTATATCCTTTTCCATCCTCTATTTTCCAACCCTCCCTTTCCCCCTCCTAAGAAGAACTTATTATCATACTATATATCTGATACTGGAAATATGGTGCTACTGGAAATGTGTTACATTTATAGTATTGTTGTTGTAGTTCATGTATGTGAACATTCTGTGTTTGTTCCACATTTTTGGAGACTGGGACAACTCTTTACTACATATTTTATCAGATGGAGGCCCTCCCTCCTTTCATTAAACTGTGTAATTAGGATTCATAAAGCAGATGATTTCATCTACTCCTAATTCTTTCTTCCTCATCTTTTGTTCTTTCTCCCTATTTTTTGGCTTGATTATGGGGGTCCTAGGGGTGGGGCGGTGTTTAACACCCCAGAAAAGAGAAGTCAGGTTTTATTCCAATTCTATAAACCTAAAATTCTCCTTTTACAGGAGAATCATTTCTGTTTTGATAAAGTACCCACCATTAAGAACAATTTTTCCCCACATGTTCCATAGCACCAACCCTTATGCTCAATCTAAGAGGGTCTCAATTGCATTCCACTGCTCATTTTCTGAGGTGTTTAATGGCTTGACAGGTTGTAATATTGTTCTAAAAATAAAATGTTCTACTTTTGTTTTCACAGTGGTTAATTTATATGCACTGAACCAGGATCAGGGTGCCTTTCTCTCGACTACTTTGCAGCCTCGTTGTGTTTGGGGATCCCAGTTATATGGTAGGTGGAGACTTCAATGTTCCCTTGGTCCCTAGAATGGACACCTCTTCTGGTAAATCTAGTATTTCCTATTCCATGCTTTCTGGTATTAAGGAACATCTGGGTAGCAGTGACTATAACATGATTTCATTTAATGTTTGCTGTAAACAACAAATGCATACTGGAAAGATAAAAACACTTAACTTTGGGAGAACAATTTTTCCAAGGCTAAGAGCTGCTCTCCGAGATTTAAACTGGGAGGGAATATTTGCATTGATGACCACAGAATAAAAATGGAAGTTCTTCAAAATGACTGTATGTGAACACACTGCAAAATACGAGGGTTCTTCAATAAGTTTTTCGCACATTTTAAAACTTTATTATACTGTATACTTTGTATACTGTATAAAAGTGAGGAATATTTTTTAAGACCCCTCATATATATGTTTAAAAGGCGGAAAATAAAACCAGTGTGGCTCACCGTCAAAGTTAAAAAAAAAAGCTATAAATAATAATAATAATTAATATTATTATAATACAGGACCTATATAGTGCCAACAGTTTGCGCAGTGCTTTACAATATAAAAGGAGACAGTACAACTACAATACAATCATAACAAGAGGATTAAGAGGGCCCTACTCATAAGAGTTTACAATATAATAGGATGGGGCAAGTGGTACAAAAGATTATAACTGTGGGGGATGAGTTGATGGAAGTGATAAATGTCTATTCAGAAGCATGGTAGGCTCCTCTGAGGAGATGAGTTTTCAGGATTCGCCTAAAGGCAGCCAGAGTAAGGGATATCCACACAGATTGAGGCAAGGAGTTCTAGAGGATGGGAGAGGCTCTGGCAAAGTCTTAGAGACAAGCATGGGAGGAGGAGACAAGAGAGCTTGAGAGCTGGAGGTCATAAGAGGAGCAGACAGGATGGTTTGGGTGATATTTGGAGACAAGATTGGTGATGTACTGTAGCTCAGAGCAGAGTTGTGGCTTTGTATGTTGTTGTTAGTATTTTGAATTTAGGAAGAGTTTTAAAAAAATATAAAATTAAGATCTCTTCCTCTGCATATGGTGAATGCAGCACGGCTATGTATCCCAGTACACTGGCAATCAACACACACTCCGACAATTAGTGAATGGTTTACTAGATTTAACAAAGTAGAAGAAAAGGAGGAACTAATACACATTTCCCATGAATGTGTGCATAAATTCATGGTCACTTGGTCTTTCTGGGTGCACTTCAAAACCACTGAACAATATAGAGAATGCGAATGAGATAACACTCAAACATAGGGCTCTATGCCTGTCTCGAGAAGGAAGGGTAATGGCCCATGTATATGATAGGGAGAAGAAGATCCTGTTCCCACAACATAGTTTAACTGCTATAGTTGGGAAGATACTGTAAAGGTTAATAAAAGATCACATAGATGAATTTTTACTAGAAAAAAAACATTTTAAGCAATAGCCGGGATTCATGAAAGACAGAAGTTGCCAAACAAATCTGATTTCTTATGTAAGCAAAAACTTAAACAAAGGATTGTCTGTGAACGTAGTATACTTAGATTTAACAAAAGCATTTGACAATGTTCCCCATGCACAGCTAATATTTAAGGTAAACTCTACAGGCTTGTTAAAATCAGTTTGTAAATGGATAGAAAACTGGCTAAAAGATTCATACTCTGAATGGTCTAAGTGGTGTACCCGATGGTTCAGGGGGGATATGATCAACATGTATAAATACATAGGTGGTCCATATAGTGAACTTGGCTTAGAGTTATTCACTTTAAGATCATCGCAGAGGACAAAGGGGCACTCTTTACTTTACAGCTGGAGGAAAAGAGATACTCTTTAATTACTGAAATCTTCTTCATAGTTGGAGCTGGGAAAATATTTATGGGTAAAGTTGATACAGGGAATATCCCATTGCCTCTTGGGGGGTCAGGAAGGATTTTCTTTCCTCTGCTGAAGCAAATTGGATCATGATTTATTGTTTTTTTTTTTTGCTTTCCTCTGGATCAACTGTGGGTATAGGATTGTGTGTATGGAGGTTTTCTATTTGTCTGAGTTGGGTGTGTGTGCTTTTTTTCTGTTGGTTGAACTGGATGGACTTGTGTTCTTTTTTGACTAGATCAACTATGCAACTACAGTATGTTTCTCCTGGTTTACTCTCACTCACATCCCTCTTCCAGTTGGGATTTCTTTTTTTGTTTACAAACGATTTTATTGTACAAGAGTAGACAGTAGAACAACAGCACATTTTAAAAGTGATATTGTCAGCAAAAACAAGGCACTTTTGAAAAGTACAATACATAAAGGTATATTAACATAACAAAGAAGATAAGAAAAAAAAAGAAGTCACAAGTGCATGAAGTACATAAACAACAAAATAGGTTAGGTGATACACCTGTCAATAGTACATGCCAGCCAACTTTTACTGGGGATGTTATTAAACATGTAATAAGTGTCTGCAATCTCTCCATGACTCCCATTTTTTATCGTATAAGTGCAGCTTATCCAGTAGGGTATAATGAATGCGTTCCATAAGCATTATAGTGTCAATTCTGTGTAAAACGGAGTCTAAGGGTACAACATTGGACCTCCAATGTAGGGCAATAGACCATAATGTGGCAATACATAATGTGTGTATCAATCTCAGATTGGCATCAGAGACCCCTGGGATATGGGCCCCCAACAAACAGGTCTGCATGGATAATCGTATCGGGGCGCCCGACAATAAGGTAGCGACCTCAGAAATCCTACGCCAGATCAAAGATATGGTCGGGCAATCCCAAAATATATGAACCAAAGTACCCGTGCAGTCACAGCCCCGAAAACATAGAGGGGACGTTTGTGGAAACAGTACATGTAGTCTTGACGGGGTATAATACCATCTGGTTAGAACTTTAAGGGCCGTCTCACGAACCGAAAGAGATCTAGAGCTCTTGCATATATTATCCACCATGGAATCCCAATCCTCATCCGAAAAAGTGACGCCACAATCCTCCTCCCATTTTCGTCTGTACAAAGGGGGAGCATGAAAAAGACAGATCAAAAATTGGTGATAAAGATTTGAGATAAGACCCCTACCCCTGGGAGAGTCACGGCTGACACGTTCAAAAAAGGAAATCGGAGAGGATGGGGCAAGGCCAAAGTGCGCTTTAAAAAAGTGCCTAATCTGTCTATAACGAAGGTACTCGCGAAGAGGAACATCAAACAACACGCGCAGCATATCAAAGGTAATATAAGATCCTCCTCTTTGGAAATCAGACAATCTGATAAAAGATCGATCATACCACCAACGAAACATATGAGGGGAAGAAAAGGCTACAACAAAAGCGGGATCCCCAAAAAATGACACACCTGGGGGAATAGAAGAGACTAAACCCAATTTAGATTTGTGTTTGGACCAAAGCATCAGTGAGTGAGTCACTATGGAGTTATAAAAAACAGTCGATCGGGGGGAGATGTTAGACCATAAAATTCCCGGTAAATAAAAAGGGCGTATCGACTGAGACTCAAACTTGATCCACGGGATTTGGGAGTTAATAGTAGCCCATTGTGACAATTGCGCAAAGCGAGCCGAGAGATAATATAGCCAAAAGTTAGGAAGACCGAGACCTCCCGACCGTTGCGAGCGATACAAAATGGATGAGGCAAAACGTGGATGCTTATTTCCCCAAATAAAATTATTAATAGTCCGCTGAAAATGATCCAAAAAGGTTTTTGAGACCGGAACTGGAAGTGCTCTAAAAAGATAAAGCAATTTGGGCAAAATATTCATTTTGACCGCCGTGACTCTACCCAGAAAGGAGATATGATAACCGTGCCAGATCTTCAATAGAGTAGAGAGACGCGATACACATGGTGGATAATTAGCTGCAAATATATCCGAGTATCTGGGAGTGAGGTTAATCCCCAGATAGGATATCCTGTCCTTGACCCAGCGAAATGGGAAAGAACTACGGAGAGATGCACTTAGGGAGTCAGGAACATTAACAGGCATGACCACAGATTTGGTAAAATTAACGGTGAGACCTGACACTTTGGCAAAATCGTTCAATACAGCACACAAGTTAGGTAAAGAAGTCAACGGGTTAGTAATAAAAAGCATAACATCATCAGCATACATGCTCAATTTAAAATGTGAAACTAATAATGAATAGCCAGAAATATCCGAGTGTGATTTAATCGCCAATGCCAAAGGTTCCAACACCAGCGCAAATAAAAGGGGTGAAAGAGGACAGCCCTGGCGGGTACCTCTACCCAATGTAAAGAAGTCAGAGTTACAGCCAGGAAGCCTAATTCTCGTTTTAGGAGAGTCATACAGGGCATGTATGCCTGCCAAAAACCCCTCACTAAAGCCCATTTTCTGTAGCAAGGAGAACAAGTAGGGCCAAAGAACACTATCAAAGGCCTTGTTTATATCCAAACTCATCAACAGAACCTCTTTGGAATGTAAATTGGCGTCTTGAATAACATTTAGAGTGAGACGAATGTTATCTGTAATAAATCTGTCGGGAATAAAACCCGACTGGTCTGGAGAGACCAAAGAGGAGATAATAGGGGCCAACCGGTCCGCCAAAATACGGCTAAATATCTTTAGATCATTATTCATGACTGAGATTGGTCTATAGTTTTGTGGCAAACAGTGGTCCTTCTGTGGCTTGGGTATTAGAGACATGTTAGCCAATAACATCTCCTCAGGGAACTTACCCCCCTGCCAAACATCATTAAATAAAGTTATCAAGTATGGAGCCAATGTAGAGGCAAAATGTTTATAATAGCTAGCGGTAAATCCGTCAGGACCCGGTGCAGTAGAGCGCTTGAGCGCGCCTATCGCACATGTTATTTCCTCTAAAGTACAGGGGGCATTAAGAGTGACAATCTGAGAGGGTGTAAGGGCAGGGAGGGGTATAGAGTCCAGCCAAGAGTCCGACAGAGGGACAGAATCCGACTGCGGAGGAGCTAGTAGTTTTGAATAAAAATGTTCGAAAATACCCAAGACTTCCTGAGGTAGAGATGAGATAGCACCCGAATTTGTGCGTAATTTATACACATGTGGGGGGCGCAGAGAGTGGTTCAACTTCCTTGCGAACATGGTAGATGCCGAGTTACTATGTAATAGGAATGAGGCCTTCGACCAGCGAAGGGCCTTTTCAGTTTTTTGGGAGAGCAGGGCATTCAGTTCCAAGCGCTTTTGGGACAGGAGCTGTTTATTAAGCAGAGATGGATTAGCGACATGGCTTCTATAGTGTGCTTCTAATTCTCGGGTTAGAAGTAGTATTTGCTGCCAACGTTTTCTATTTCTAGATGAGGCCATGGAGATAAGTCGGCCTCGTAGGACCGCCTTGTGGGCTACCCAGAGTGTGGCTGGGGAAATATCAGGGGTTAAATTAGATTGAAAATATTCCTGAATAGATGTAACCACTTCCTGGCGAGAGTCGATATCGGTTAGCATAGAATCATTAAGTCTCCAAGAGAAAGGAGTAGGTGCCAATCCCACAAATGTGATAGATAAGGCCACAATACTGTGATCCGACCAGGGGCTCAAATGAATGCAAGCTACCTTAGAATTAGCTAGTAAAATTGGGGTACAATATATATAGTCTAATCTAGCATAAGAGTCATGTGGATGGGAATAAAATGTGTAATCCTTGGCTCCGGTGTTGTGCGCTCTCCAGGCATCCACCAACTGGAGGGTATCTAATTTCTTAGTAAGGGATTTTGGAAAAGCCTGGGAAGAATGCGAGGGGGAACTACGGTCCAAAAGAGGATTTGCCACCAGATTAAAATCTCCACCCACCAAGAGATGAGGGGACAAAAACCTATCCAGAGTACCAAAAAATTTTGAAAAAAAGGTAGCTTGAGCTGAATTCGGTGCATATACATTAGCAATAGTAAGTTCTCGACCTGAGAGGGTGCCTTTAAGAATGATAAACCTACTGTCCGGATCACGATACACATGTTGAACCTCAAAGGGGAATGAATTATGTAGAAAGATGGCTACGCCCCTACTCTTAGAGGAATGCAGGGTATAATACCCCTGCCTATAAGATCTATGAAAATATGTCGGGTGTTTTGCAGCTGCAAAATGTGTTTCCTGTAATAAGATAATCTTGGCTCCCAGTCGTTTATATTGAAGAAAGGCCGTTTTGCGCTTGTTTGGCGAATTGAAACCCTGGACATTATGCGAAATACATTGAATTACCATAGTAAACAGAGCTTATTACTATATTCATAAAAGTATACATTACAAAGATATCCCCTAAAATTAATTGGCTAGACATAGAGATCCGCAGGTCTATAGCAAACAGACGTACAGGTGGCAGAACCAACCTAGGGGACCCCCCGGCCCCAAGATGGGGGCCATGATGTCCATAGACCGATACAACACAATCCTCATGCACTAAAGTGTTGAAAAAAGAGAAGATAAAAAACAATAGAGAGGAGATTTGAAGAGCTCCTACAAATAAGGTAACTAAAGAACATGGATCAGGCTGAAAATTTGTCATACCTGATAAAACAAAAAGTTCAAATATTAAGGGGCCAAATGGGCCCAAACCCTGTCTCCCTAAAACATGGAAAACGGAACTGCCACCCCTCAATCGGGCAGCGACACTTCCGGCCATGTCAGGAGGCAGGGTGGGGTAACGTGTCAAAGAGTTGTGGAACCATAAACCAATGGGCGCAATTAAGAGGGACCAAAGACCCTTGTTATACCTTAACTCGTCCAGCTATCAATGCAAGGCACACATATATTACTCAGGATTATAAAATTAACATAGCAGTAACCATAGAAATACACATCCTGACAGCGTAAGATGTAAGAAACAAAATCCCTGTGTCTCAATTCTCGGTAAAGTCATAAAAGACAATGGGCAAGACCAAGGACTGTCAAACAATAGGTAATAGGCAAGTGAGAATGGACCTGTCAACCCGGATCCTGTCTGACTCTCCTTCTATCTCTCCGTGGAGATGGGGTATGCCAAATGGGAGAGACACGAGGGGTGGAAGGTGGACGTTGAGGTGATGGGGCATCCGCTAGGCCCAGTTTGGCCAAGATTGCTCTACCTTCAGAAGGAGATGTAGCTATATATGTGCTCCCATTATGTGGAACAATCAACTTAAAGGGAAAGCCCCATTTGTAGCGAATACGAGCTGAGAACAGGACCGTTGTGACTTCTTTCATTTTTCTACGCCTCTCCAACGTGGCCGGTGAAACATCCGGAAAGATTTGTAAGACCGAGCCTTCAAAGGAGATCGTAGGGGTATTGCGAGCAGCTCTGAGTATTTCCTCTTTGGTCAAAAAGTCCCTCATGCACAGGACAATATCCCTAGGTGGCTTGTCAGTAGGAGGTTTAGGGCGCAGGGCTCTATGGATGCGGTCACAGGCAAAAGACCCAGGGTCACGATCCGGGAGGAGTGATTGAAATAATTTGGTCACGATTAAGGAGAGGTCAGACATAGACTCCGGGATTCCCCTGATTCGCAGATTATTCCTGCGATTGCGATTATCAAGGTCCTCCACCTGCGCCTGTAGTTGAAAAAAGGCCGATTGTAAATGATCATGCTCTCTGGAAAGTTCACCATAGGCCAGGCTAAGTTCATCGTGTTTGGTTTCTAAGCGGTCTGTCCTGGAGCCCAATGTGGCTATTTCCTGAGAGAGAACATTAGTGCTTTTATGCAATTCTGATTGAAATTTGGCGGCTAGTTTGGCGTACATAGATTCCAAGCAGGACTCCAAGTCCCCTTTTGTAAGTTGCTGTGTATTTTCACTGACCAAGGCCGATAAGGGAGCGGTGGTATCCTGCGTGGGATCGGACAGGGATGCTCGCTCTGTATTGACTGGAGACATGTTACAAAGCTCGTGTGCCTTAAGTAGGTATGTTGTGAGGGACTTCTGGGCTTGTCCCTTTTTTTTCTTTGTGGATGGCATACAGGGAGTCTCCTGGGGGTGATCAACTGAAAATAGGATAATGAATGGAGATTATAACCCCAGGGGACCTATAACGCCCAAACGCCCAGGGTTGTAGTTACATGAATGCGGTTAGATTCATCTGCGAGAACATTATATTGTAAAGATAATTAGCAGGTCATGGAAGGGTAGAGAGGACATAGATCACAGTAACACGCAGATATAGCACACCGGAGCAGGATGATGGCACTAGATCCCAATCTAGGACACAAGAGGGACAAGTGGGAGGCAGAGGACCCCCAACACCAAGCACAGGGCCCTCCAGGGAGACACTCCACGGGGCAATATCAAGGCCCCAGTAGGCCTCTGAGCCCAACAGGGGCTGTGGTTACAGGAGATGGCAGGCTCCGGGGTCAGCAACGTGAGGCCCACTTCCAGGTCACTGCGGGGGGAGCTAATAATAAGAGGGCACCTGCATCCCCCACTCACTGTGACCAGATGGAGGCTCCAGACCGGTGATGTAGGCCGCTGCCACCGCGGGAAGCAGCAAGGCTCAGTGGCGTCTCTCCCCCAGTCCCAGCAATGCAGAGGGCGCCGCGGATGTTCCCAGGCGATCTCCCACAGCCCGGATGGCAGCAGGTGTGGATGGGAGAGCTGATGGGTGGCGCCGGAGCCCCGGCCCGCGCGGCCGCACCAGGCCGCGGATGTCAGCCGCCACGAGGGGCGGAAATATCACCCGGGCCCCGACTCCCCGGGATCAGGGATACCACCCGGGTCCTCCGCCGGCACTCTGTGATCCGCCGCCGCACGGACGGCAGCGGACTTAAAAGTTCGGCACCGGATGGCAGCAGGTGCGGATGGGAGAGCCGATGGGCGGCGCCGGAGCCCCGGCCCGCGCGGCCGCACCAGGCCGCGGACGTCAGCCGCCACGAGGGGCGGAAATATCACCTGGGCTCCGACTCCCCGGGATCAGGGATGCCACCCGGGTCCTCCGCCGGCACTCCGTGACCCGCCGCCGCACGGATGGCAGCGGATCTAAAAGCTCGGTGCCGGAGCTCCGGATTATGCGGCCGCTCCGGTCGCCATCTTGGACACGCCCCCCCTTCCAGTTGGGATTTCAACAAACACTTTAGGGGTTATTTATTTAAACTGGAGAGTTCAAAATTGGTGCAACTCTGCATAGAAACCAATCATTTTCCAGGTTTTATTGCCAAAGCATAATTAAACAGGCTGAAGTTAGTAGCTGATTGGCTACTGTGTACAGCTGCACCATATTTTGAGTGCACCAGTTTTAGTAAATCAACCCCTTTGTGTCTACCATTCCCAGTTGAATCTGCAGCTTCATTTTGCCTGTCTCTGTTTTTTTTTCCTCCCTCCTTTCCAGCTGAATCTGCAGCTTCATTTGCCTGTCTCTGCTTTTTTTTTCCCCCCTCCTTTCCATTTCTGCCATAAAAACTTTGTTCTCAATACTCTTAGCTGTCAACCCCACATGGACTTGTCTGCACTTTTTTACTCTCGGCTCCAGTGTTCCTTCATTTAAGCTGCAGCTCACTCACATATTGCGTCCATATAGTTAGGAATTGTTTATGGATTGTTTGAACTGTTTTTTTTACTTCTCATTTGTGGTGCATCAGTGTTTGTTTGCCACTATTAATATTATTATTAATAATAATTTTATTTATTTTTTGTGTTGTACTACCACTTGCTGACCGTCCACAGTACTTTTACTGTGGACAGGAAGCAGCTACAGGCAAAGCTACGTACTGGTACATCGCTCTGCCTGTACTAACACCTCATTGGGTGTCCACTAGACACAGTGGAATGAAGATCCTGGTAATCTGGACCCTGTGATCATGTGATAGCTATGTGAAGAAAAAAAGTTTTGTAATTTTCCAAAAATTGGTGGTAAAAAAAATAAAATCTTCCATGGACTCAGCATGCCTCTCAGCAAATTCCTTGGGGTGTCTACTTTCCAAAAATGAGTTATTTAGGAGGCTTTTGTACTGCTCTGGCATTTTAGCACCTCAAGAAATGTGATAGGCAGTCAGAAAGTAAAAACTGTGTACATTCCAATATACAGTATATACCATACTTTTTAAACACTATACCTTTCACACAAACCAATTAATATACATGTATTGGGATTTTTTTTTTAACATAGATATGTAGAAGAATACATTTTGGCCTAAATTTATGACAAAATTGTAGTTTAATGGATATTTTTTATAACAGTAGAAACGGTCAAGTTTTTTTTCAAAATGTCTTGTCCTTATTTGTTTATATCACAAAAAAATAAAAATCCCAATGGTGATACTGTTAAAAGAAAGCTATATTTGTGTAAAAAGGACATAAATTTGTTTTGGTATAGCGTTCCATGACCAGTCAATTGCCAGTTTAAATAGCTCAGTGCCGAATAGCAAAATATGGTCTGGTCAGGAAGGGGGTTACATTTTCCGGAGGGTAAGTGGTTAATAAGAATGAGAACACATTCAGTTTCTGTTCTTTTCTTTTCTTTTGCTTTAGTGTTGCCCTGTTGTGCTAATAAGAACATCAGTGATCACAACTACACATGCTGTGATTAAAATAAATTAAAAAAACTTTAATTTCACTTTCGTTCAAAATGTTTCCTGTATATTGTTTTTTAATCAATTGTAGCCAAGTGATGTAGAGCAGAAGAATTACAGGTAGTAAATGCCACATGAATCATCTGCCCTTACTTAAGATGTCTGTGGCTAGAAATGCTAGAGGAGTGTTTTTCAAAGTGATTTCTCAATAAAATAAAGCATAGAGATGTGGATGAATGGGTGAGTATGCTCTGAATATTAAAAATTTATTTAACAGTGCTCACAATATAGCTTTCTCCACAAAAATTGCAATTATAATTTTGCAATATTGCTATAATTCTTCCTCACTGATACCATATATCCATGACTGGTGATAGTTTACTACTGGTTGGTAGACAACAGGTATGGCCTCCCTCCAAATGTTTCACATAATGTTTCATCAGGAGTCTATTTACAGTCCCCTGATGACACTGATTACAAAAAAATTATTTGGACAGAGCTATCACATCCTCCGGCCGAGAGTGGCTGTGTTTTGCTTATTGTCTCATGCAATTTTCCTTAAGTGAGTAACTTTTATCTAATAAACATATCTGTGTCTTGCAGCATTACACTATTTGGCTTCCATATGTCTTCCTCTGTTTATGGCACTGTGTCATGACTGAGGCCGGGCTGAGTGTTTGTTATATTGGTCCTATGATTGGCTTGGACCTGGCAAGAGGTAGCAACCTGTATTCTTATTTTACAAGTGATATTGGCCTCTTATAAATCAGAGTTCAATTCTTTCTGGTAGGAAGTGTGTGCACCTGGAGTTGTGGGCAATCAGAGTGTTTGCACTTGGGAACTGATTTGGAATCCATTGGAGCACAGCACCTCTAATGGATATTCAACTTGCACTTTCTATTTGTGGATGCATTGAAGCAGAGCACATTAATGACAATTTTTTGTTGCACTTTATATTTATACTTTTTGAACTGACTTTGTGCTTTATTGCACATACTGTATATTGATTAGCACAAATGTTATGACGTTTTGATCCATGGTATACATTTAAAGGATAGCACACTTTTTTCTATTATTATACGTTTTTGGTCTAGTATTCATATGATAGAGTGCTGCTTTCTTGCTGTTTATGGTGAGCAAAAAGTTTTTGTTTTGTTTTTATTTTTTGCTTAACGTATACAGTGGGTAGGACAGGGAATATTCAGTCCACATAATCTTGTGTGTTGTTTCCAATTACAGGGTTTTAGAGCTGAATGCATTTCTAGCAAATCAACAGGTATTTTTTCAGTACTTTTTCTGTAGGTTCTTTAAGGCCTCTTACACAAGGGCTCCTAAACCTAAGGACTTGGAAAATATTGTGGGTAAATGTGGATGTACGGCAACTTTTTTTAATTTTGCATTAGCATATGCATTTGCTTTTATAGTCCTCTATAATGAGAAGTTGAACTGCATGTTAAGCTCCAGAAAAGACATAAGCAAATCTAGGAGAAAGAATGTTTTTCCTTCTTATCTTATTAATACACCCATGAACCTTGCAGGTTCCAAAGTATAGGCCCTGGCTAGGATGTAGATCACATGTTTAGAAACAAAAAGGAACAATGATACTGAGACAGCAGTTTCACAGTAGTCAAATAAGGGAGGTTTTTAACTAGCTTGACATAGTTGGTATCAGAGGATAAGACATACATGTAGGCAAGGAGTAGTGTCATTGTTAACCAGAAACATGCATAAAAAAATCACAATTGGGAGCAAACATAGTCAGGGATCAAAGAAATGGTAGGGAAAGCAGAGTGAGGTCAGGACAAGTGAGACAGTAAAATTCTGAACCCAGCAGCCAAAAAACATTAAGAAGGGCAACTTGGGAGTAACTTGCTCTAAAAAAATAGTTCAACCAATTAGCATGTGTTATCATCAATGATGCAGGTGTGTTTGACGTTCTTCTTTAGGTAAGAATCTACTTGTAAAGGTAAGTAAAAAGGAGTGCCCGATATCCAATGAATGCAAGTTGGAAGGAGTGTTTGTAATCATTTACTGAGAGTAGCAACAAGTAATTACTTATTACGTAAGTAATCATTGATTACTTCTTATTATTAAGTGATTACTTGTTGCTGCCTTCAATAAACGATTACAAACTCACCTACCGACTTACATTCACTGGATATCAGGTGCTCCCTTTTACCTACCTTTACAAGTATATGCGGAAACGACCTCAAGACGGTACCCAGAGGTAACAGCCCAAGTCCAAAAGAGGGCTTCTTTTCAAGTGGGTCAGAAATTGGAAGAGAATTCTTTCAAACCACCCCCATCATCACCTTTCCATTGATCAACAACTCAATGAGACAGTCCATTGTGAAATCCAACCCTAAAGAGCCTCTCTAGGTAAGCAGGCATGTGGATTCTGTAGTGCAGGAAGATCCAGAAGTGGAAGTTAAAGAGCTAAGAAGACACAGGAAGTGCACTAGGTGAAAGCTGAACAGGGAGCAAAGGAAGTTATTATTATTATTATTATTATTATTATACAGTATTTTTAAAGCGCCAACAGTTCACTCAGCGCTGTACATTACACTGGGAGACAGAACATGCGACAGTACAGTAACAATACAATGCAAAACATGAGGGGATTGAGGGCCCTGCTCTTTCGAGCTTACAATCTAAGAGGGAGGGGATAGTGGTACAGGAGGAGATAGCAGTGGGGGATGGAGTGGTAGGAAGAGTGGAGGAGTTGAGGGGGATATAAGGCAAGATGAGAAAAGAAAGTATAATTCACTGCCAACCAAAAGTCAAAATATTTAACTTTAGACTGCTAACCACCTGACTGGACGTGTGTACACTTGTGGTGTTCCTACTTCTTTTATTGTTACATAGTTAGTCTGGCTGAAAAAAACAAAAGTACATCCAGTTCAACCATTAACACACACAAATAAAAAACCTCCATATACACAATCCTATACCCACAGTTGATCCAGAGGAAGGCAAAAAAACCCAGCAAAGCATGATCCAATTGAATATTCTCTGGATCAACTTTATCTATAAATGTTGGTATCTAGTTATATTCTGTGTATCCAAGAAAGAATGCAGGCCTTTTTTAAAGCAATGCACTGATCTGGCCAGAACCTACTCTTGAGGGAGTCTATTCCACATTTTCACAACTCTCACTGTGAAGAAACCTTTCCGTGTTTGGAGATTAAATTTCTTTTCCTCCAGATGTACAGAGTGCCCCCTTGTCCTCTGTGATGACCTCAGGGTGAATAACTCTACACCGAGTTCACTATATGAACCACTGATGTATTTACAGCTGTGCTCAAAAGTTTACATACCCTGGCAGAAATTGTGAAATTTTGGTATTGATATTGCAAATATGACTGATCATGCCAACAAAATGCTCTTTTATTTGAAGGATGATGATCATATGAAGCCATTTAATATCAAATAGTTGTTTGGCTCCTTTTTAAATCATAATGATAACAGAAATCAAAAGTTTACATACCCTGGAATGTTTGGCCTTGGTACAGACACACAAGGTGACACACACGGGTTAAAATGCCAATTAGAGGTTCATGCCCCACATCTGTGGCTTTTTAAATTGCGATTAGTGTCAGTGTATAAATAGTCAATGAGTTTGTTAGCTCTTACATGGAAGCACTGACTAGGCTAGATACTGAGCCATGGGGATCAGAAAAGAGCTGTCAAAAGTCCTGCTTAACAAGGTAATGGAACTTTATAAAGATAGAAAAGGACATAAAAAGATGTCCAAAGCCTTGACTATGCCAATCAGTACTGTTAAATCACCTATTAAGAAGTGGAAAATTTGGGGATCTCTTGATACTAAGCCAAGGTCAGGTACCAAGAAAGATTGCAGCTATAACTGACAGAAGAATTGTCTGGGATTCAAAGAAAACCCCACAGGCAACCTCAAAAGAAAAACAGGCTACACTGGAAAAAGATGGTATTGTTGTTTTTAAGGAGTACAATACGGTTTATCTACATTAAACCTCATTTGCCACATAGTTGCCCAATTAAACAGTGCATTGAGGACGGCTTGTAAGTTGGAGACATCCTGTAAGGACGTTATTCCACAGCTTGTGTCATCTGCAAAGACTGAAAGGGTAATTTTAATCCAATAACCTATATCATTTATAAATATATTAAAAAGTAAGGGTCCCAACACTGAACCTTGGGGTACACCACTGACAACCCTAGACCATTCAGAGTATGAATCATTAACCACTACTCTCTGAATACAATCTTTTAGCCAGTTTTCTCTCCATTTACATACAGATTTTTCCAAGCCTGTAGACTTTACCTTACACATTAGCCATGTGTGGGGAACTGTGTCAAACGCTTTTGCAAAATCCAAGTATGCCACATCCACAGCCAGAAATCAGATTTGTTTGACAACTTCTGTCTTTCATGAATCCATGCTGTCTGTTGCTTAAAATATTTTTTTCCAGCAAGAACTCATCTACGTGGTATTTTATTAAACTTTCCAGTATCTTCCCAACTATAGAAGTTAAAATAACAGGTTTATAATTACTTGGTAAAGATTTTGACCTCTTTTTAAATATTTGCACCACATTGGCCTTACGCCAATCCAGTGGCACTATGCCAGTCATTAAAAAGTCCCTAAAAATGAGAAACAATGACTTTGAAATGACAGCGCTCAATTCTTTAAGGACCCATAGGTGTATGCCATCCGGTCCAGGTTCTTTATTCACCTTTATTCTGTCTAAATATTTTTGAATCATATCAATTGTGAGCCAATGTGGATCATCTGGAACTTGGAGCTGTGTCAATACCAAGCCCATTATGGAAAAGAGCTCCCTCATGATCATCTGTATACACAGAGCTGAAGAAGGTATTTAATATATTTTCCTTCTCTTTGTCCCCAGTCACCCACTCTAGATTATTTTGTAAAGGGCCTACATGCTCGGACCGAACCTTTTTAATATTAATATATTTGAAGAATTTTTGGGGGTTGGTCCTGCTATTTTTTGCAATCTGTCATTTGTTTTCAATTTGTGCGACCTTTATTTCCTTTTTGCATATTTTGTTATAACCTTTGTAATGTTTAAGCATTTCTTCATTTTTATATTGAATAAAAGTTCTTTTCTTATTATCTGTAGCTTTTTTAACTTTGGCTGTAAGCCACCTAGGTTTGGAAGAACTCCCATTTCTGTGTTGTGTTCATTGATGCCAATATTCCCTCCCAGTCTAAGTCTTGGAGAGCAGCTCTCAGTTTTTGAAAATTAGCTCTCTTAAAATTGAGCGTTTTTTTCCCCCATTTGTGCTTGCTGTTTACAGCTAACAGTAAATTAAATCATGTTATGGTCACTGCTGGTTTGAGATTACCAGCTCCAGCAGAGCATCATCGTTGTTGAGGTCTCTATGAACTGTACCATAAAATTGTCCTGTTGTAGGTTTTTAAATTTTTGCCCTTTAACTGTTGCTGCAGTACCATTACTCCAGTCAATTTCTGGGTGGTTATAATCCCTGTCTGCACCTCCTCAGTAACACTCCAGTGATTACCTTTGTAGTACACACCCCCATGTGCAGTCCCACCCATAATACTTCAGCCTTATCACACTCTCCATCAACTAGGTCCTCTTTCACACTCGCTCTGAGATCTCTTCTCACAGACACCACCACCTTTCCTATTTACCCTGTCTCTCCAAAAGAGAACATAGCCAGGAATATTAATACTATTAATATTACCCACTCCCCCCCCCCGCTCCCCAAAGGTTCCAGCCCTTAATGGGGAGCGGGGGACCATGTATTCTGTCATTGGTTCCAACATGGACCAGGACAGCTGGGTCATGCCCAGCCCCTCCCAGTAATTTATCAACCCGGTCCATCACATGCCGAACCCTGGCACCAGGGAGACAGCAAACCATTCGGTTGAGGTGATCCTGGAGACAAATGTGTCATTCCTTACGATTATAGAATCCCCTACTACCACCAACTGTCTAGGCCTTCCTGCTCTACCCTTACCACCACTCCCAGATGGTTTGCCCTCCCGGATGTTAGGGATAGCAGTGACATTTAGGGCTTCCACCCCTGAACTTGCCACCCCCACATCTTCACCCAACTTGGCAAATCTGGGTGCACAAACCCAGGACCAGCCTTCCTTTTCTGTGAGCCCCTACTACTACCTCTCGTTACAGTAACCCATCTTCCTACCTGATATTCCTGATTAGCCCCTCTGCCCTCCACATCAATCCCATTAGCTACCTGCTCAGAGAGCAGAAGACCCCTTTCAAAGTTGTCGGTTCTGCCCAGTGTTCAAACTTGCTTCTCCAGATCTCTCTCGTGAGGAAAACACGAGGCAACCCACTCACATCTCCTGTTTTTCCACTCTGGTTTTTTAACTCTACTTATCATATGTCCACTTCGTCAAAGGTCCAGCAAGCAAAATACAAGCAAGCTCAAGAATGAGCTTTACAGCAAGTTATATAGTACCTGTATCACTTATACCCAATTAACACCCCCCCCCCCCCCTCTTTAATTAGCAGACTGAAGGAAGGCAAGGAAAGGAAGAAAAAATGCTATTTAAAAAGTGACAGAAAAAGTGATTTAAAAAAGTAAAAGCTTTTAGCAAGACCCAAAGAAGAAAATAAAACAACTACAAACACCAGCAATCACTAGCAGTCAAAAGTAAAACTTTTTCATTCTCCACTCAAATTTCCCACTCTTTTTAGCTATTAGCCAGCAAAAACTGCCAGACACAAATGTGTGCTCTACAGCAAGTTATATAGTAAATGTATCATCTGTGACCATTTAACCCCTCCCCTTAATTAACAGACTGAAGAAAGGCAAGGAAAGGAAGAGATAAAATGCTATTTAAAAAGTGACAGAAAAAGTGATTTAAAAAAGTAAAAGCTTTTATCTTAATATAAAATGAGTTGAAGACCAGCAAGAAGAGGGAACCACAACAGTTGTGCAGACCTGAAGACACATGCAGCTCTCACCACTACTGGAAAAACTGATTTAACTATACAGCAGCTACCAAAAACGGAGATATCAGTTTTGGCGAATGACACTGTGAACATTTTTTGTTTCCCAAGAGCATGATTTGTAAGCTCAGAGCCCAATAAATAAAACATTCAAATATGTTTTGTGGATAGCTTGACCTTCACGATATTGATTGGTATCAAAACAATCTGGAAGTTTTAAAAGCATGACCTTTCCTTTCCTGAAGATAAAAACATTAAGAAAAACTGACAATATTAACTGTATGAGCATAAACCACATGCTACTTTTTTGCTGTTGTCAGTCCAATTTTTGGCATATCTAAAAATATACTGTGCATGCTAGGAGTCATCTTAACATGGGAGAAAAGAAAGTAATCTTCTAAACTTCCTGTAGCTGAATCTATGAAGTACATTGATTTATTAACAGTTGCAAGCTTTTTCCTGTTCGTTAAATAGAAGCTTGAATTACTAGAGCAGTTTTTAAACTGGCTTTCCAACACATAGCTGAGTGATTTTAACCACTTTGACCTTACCGGGCTTTAATGTGATTTTAAATTCGGCAGCACATTCAACATGCAAGCTCTATTCAGTAACTTTGCTCATTTTATTGATGATTGGGTGCCTGTGGCTTTTTATTATATTTAATGCCAGCTCATAACTTGTTTTAAGGTGCTTTTACATGTAAAATCAACATTGTATGTATGACCCAAGCTCATGGTTTTGAAATTAAGTACATTTTTGTGGACTGGGTTTATAGTGCAGTTAACAAACTTTGCTTAATAAATTAATATGAATCTGTGCTAGTTTAATTACATTTCAGCAACGCATTCTGCTACATGTGTGTAATTAATTTTGTACCCAGATGACTAGTTAAGTTAAATACATAGTGAAATCAGTAGTCATTTTACACTAAATACAGTGACATCATGTCTAAGATTAGCAGAGTGCTATAAATTAAATGAAAGCTCAAAGAAAATAAGCCTGCAGGCAAAACTTCTGAAATGTTCTTTGATTTGAACAATCTATAATTTGTTTGAGCATGTGAAAAAGTTCCCTATAAGATGGCTGTGTTCAACTTAAAGCCCAACTCTGATCACAGTAAGCTTACTATGGTCAAAGCAGTTGAAGACTCAGCTACCTCAGAAGCCACCTCCCATGATGAATACTTTGTCTACATCCTGCATATCTTCTTGTGTACATGCTGGGGATACACAGTTCATGTTATATTTCCAGGTCACTAGGATCTATGTGCTGCAGACTATTACACCACAGTGCAGCTGACATGTCTCCAGCTCCCTCACGTACTGGCTATTACCAAACCACACAGCCCCAGGCTTCCTTTTGTGAATGGTCAGAAAAGGGCAGCCTTATCGCTACAGTGCTTACATTGTAGCAAAAAGGCTCAGAAATACAGTGGAAACTGTGTAGGCAGGGGTTAATTTGTTGACTCTGTAAATAAGGTTTCTCATTTTCAGGAAGGAGAATGATGTAATATCTTTAATGGCAGGATCTTTTATTGGGTGGGGCTTAGTGTATGGTAGCTCGAGCTGGCTAACAGATCAGAGCCAACTCAGAGTCAGAGGCAGCAGATGTAGATGATCTGGGGACTATCCAATTCAACATTATAGACAACTCATTTGGGAGAGGATGGTCTAATGGTCCTTGTATGGCTAAAGGGGCAGCCGTGGCAATCATTTGTTGCACTCCAGCTGTGAGAGATAACATCCATGTTCAACAAAATTATAGGCTATAGTTGTATTGTATCCCTGAGGTTGGAGCTATAATAAGGAACTTTGAAACGCGTTGGATACCCGCAGCTGACCAACTAACAATGAAGATCCAACTGGTTGTAGAGTTTGGACATGTATAACATGTTTAGATGGGGATACCACTATGTATAAGCCTTTGACATTTTTAAATAATTCTGTAGTTTGCCTTTTCAAATAAGGATGTACTAAAATACAATGTTATTATCTGTTTGGAGAATAAGGATGTGTAAAAAACACAGATTGTATATTACCAGACACTTTGTTATGGATTATGCTTTTTAATGTTGATTTGTTTCTTTTCTTGTTCAAATATTTTATTGTTTTAAAGTACAACAACATGTTATAAGTAAGCAAATGGGATATTGGAGGTGTACAGTAAATGAACAGGAAAGGATCCCATTTATACTAGTCAGGTAGCACTAACAAAAGTGAACAACAGATATCAAATAGAACCTAACATGAAGGGAAGGAGGGGGGAGAGGAAGGGAGGGATAGGGTGTACGGCTCCAAGGAAGGGGATACTGAAAATAGCCAAATAACCACAGTATCAACAAAGGATGGTTCCCGTAAAGCAAAAAACATAGATTATGGGTTGAGAAGGGACTCGTCAAAGTTGGGTGGGAGGAAATGCTCCACCCATGGGTTCCAAATCTTTTTAAACTTGGGGATGGAATCCAGGATAGTGGCTTCTATTTTTGCGTGGATCATCGCCTGAGTGACCCTAGTCATGACTGCAGTCGTACTCAGTAAGGGTGATTTCCATGCTTTAGCGATAACCTGTTTGGTGACTTGTAGAATAAGCTTAAAATTTGCCTTCGTAATGTCTGGTGGCCGGTGATTGAGAAGCACGACTAGAGGACTTGGTTGGAGGGTTGTGGCGCTGAGTGCAGACAGTGTTCTGAATACCTCCGCCCAAAAAGTTCGGACGATTGGGCAATCCCACCAAATATGAAAAAATGTTCCTAGGTCTGCGCAGCCTCTGAAACAAACTGGAGGATAATCAGGGGTAAATTTCGCAATTCTGGTTGGGACAAGATACCAGCGGGTCAGGACTTTGTAATTGGTCTCCAGGGCCACAACATTTTGCGAGGACTCCTTGGTATTGTTCCAAATGAGGTCCCAATCTGATGGGTCGATTTGCCGGCCTAAATCTGCTTCCCATTTATCGGTATATGAGGGTAATGGAGAAACGGATGGGGTTGTAAAAAGGGAGTATAGATAGGATATGAGACCTCGTCTATGAGGGTCTCGGTGACATGCTCGCTCAAAAGGAGACAGTGAGGAAATTGGGTTGACAGCCAATGTGTACGGAGCAAAGAAATGTTTCAACTGCAGATATCTAAATAATTCAGAGGCGGGGAGGTTATGGGACTCACATAGTGAGGTAAAAGTTTTAAATTGATTCCTGAGTACAAAATGACAGGTCTGGGTGAGACCTGCCTTTGCCCATTGAGCAAAGACGTGTGGTGTGGACCAGGCCGGGGGGAAGGCTGGATTACGAAGATAGGAAAGGAGGGGGTTATGGGGAGATTGTAGGAGGTAACGAGATTTCAGTTTGTCCCAAAGGGACAAAAAATGCATAGTAATGGAATTCTCAATCGTGCGGCGGTCAATGCGTCTCAACCAAAGAAGGTTTGCTATAGAAAAGGGGTTGCACTCGATGGATTCGAGAATGACCCACTGCGGGATTTCGTAGGTAGCGTGATATTTTGGTAGTCGTGCCATATGCGCCGCTTGGTAGTATTTGCTGATCTCAGGGAGACCCAGACCGCCATGCAGTTTAGATCGGTATAGAGTAGTGCGGGGGGACACGGGGGCGGACTTTGCCCCAAACGTAGGAAGAAATACGGCGCTGTAGAACTCGAAGGTAATGAGTGGGTACAGAGATAGGGAGAACTCTGAAAAGATAAAGGATTTTGGGAAGGATCGACATCTTCACGACCACTATTCTGCCCAGCCAAGCTAGAGGAAGGGAGGACCATTTAGTCATAAGTGCCGTTAGATGAGCCAGCATAGGGATGTAGTTAGCGTTATAGAGACCTGAGATATGCGGGGTGAATTTTATACCCAAAAAGGGGACGGAGTCTTGCGACCATGAGAATGGCAAGATCTGTTTGAGGTGGGTAAGTTCGTTAGGTGGTAGCGAGATATTAAGCGTCCATGATTTCCGAGGATTAATTTGAAGGCCAGAGAGCGCGCCAAACCTATCAAGAAGACGAAGTAGAGTAGGCGTAGATGTTAAGGGAGAAGTGAGAAAAAGTAGGACGTCATCTGCAAACAAGCACAGTTTATGTGAGGTGCCTCCTATCTCAAGGCCTCGGATATCAGGATCGGTTCTAATCAATAGTGCCAGTGGTTCTATGGCTAGTGCAAAAAGCAAGGGGGAAAGGGGACAACCTTGCCTGGTACCACATAAATAGATATTTAATTCTGGCCGAGGGGCCCTGGTAGAGAGAAAATATCCAGGTTAAGAAATGTGGGCCAAAGCCCCAACGGCGCAGGATGTAGTGTAAGTATGACCATGAGACTGTGTCAAACGCTTTCCGTATGCCTAAGGACAAAAAGCATGTAGGAATATTGCGGGATTTAGCTAAATGTGCTAATAGGGATGCACGTCGAACGTTGTCTCCTGCTTGCCTAGTTGGTATGAAGCCAACCTGATCGTTGTGGATTAGGGAACCAATACATGCGTTGAGGCGAGTTGATAGGATTTTGGCTAACAGTTTAACATCTATGTTAAGGAGGGAAATTGGTCTGTAATTAGACCAATGCGTGTCATCAGAGTTTGGCTTCGGTATCATAGAGATGTTGGCTAGCACAGTATCTGGGCTAAAGATATGATTCGAGAGTATGGCATTAAAGGCGTTTGTCATGACAGGCGTGAGAATGGGGGAAAACTTTTTATAGTACGTGGCGGAAAAGCCGTCAGGTCCTGGGCGTTTGCGGGGCTTCAAGAAATTTATAGCATTTGTAACTTCGACTGTGGTGACGGGTCGCTCTAGCGTAGCAAGATGCTCACCATCCAATTTTGGAAAAGGAAGGGAACCAAAAAGTCGGCCTGGGAAGAGTCAAAGGGAGCGGAGGCAGAGTAGAGATTCGAGAGGTGTTTGTGGAAAATTCGTAGGATCCGTTCCGGGTTGCTGGTGAAATTTGCCGATGAGGTCCGCAACCTTATGGGCTTAAAGGTTTGGTCTAGTTTACGGAGAGAGAGAGAAAAGTGTCGGGCTTATTGGCTTTAGTGTAAAATTTGTGTCGTGACCTACGGATGGAGAGCTCGGCTTGGTCCGTAAGGAAGAGATCTAGGGCTAGTCGAGAGTGCTCAAGGGCGTCTTTGTTAGCTGGGGTGGGGGATGCTTGAAAGGCACTATGGGATTGGTCGTACTCTTGTTCAAGGAGGAGGCGTTTCTGCCTCCTTTCTCTACTCAGGAAGGAGGCTTTACTAATGCAGAATCCGCGGATTACTGGTTTATGCGCTTCCCACAATAGGAGGGGGGAAATCCCGTGGGTTTGATTTAGGGAGAGATACTCTTTAAGCGCAGCAGCAATCTCTGTGCAGTGGGCTGGGTCAGCCAGCAGGCATTCGTTGATGGACCAGGAGGGATCAGCGGGAGAAGGGGCTAGAGAAGCAACGGTGGTGATCACAGCACAGTGGTCTGACCATGGGATCGGAAGAATATCAGAAGCCAAGATACGAGGGGAAGAACTGGCGGTCATAAAAATATGATCGATTCTTGAGAAGACTTTGTGTGGGTGGGAGTAAAAAGTGTACTGGCGTTTAGTAGGATTGGATTCCCTCCATGAATCGACTATTGAGTGCTGTTGCAGAATGGATTGAAAGGAGTGTTTGGGGGTATGTGGAGTGTGAGATTGTGGGGATTTATCTAGAAAAGTGTATAGTGTACAGTTGGAGTCTCCGCAGACTATAAGCGTGCCTCGTTTATGATGAGCAATAACCGAGAAGAGATGAGAAAGGAATGGCAAAGGACCCTGGTTTGGAGCATAGTACGTGGCAATGGTGACCTCAAAGTCCAGCAATTGCCCTACAAGTAGAAGATAACGACCTTCCAGATCTTTAATTTCAGAACATAATTTGAAGGGTGTAGTACGGTGAAGAGCAATTAAAACCCCCCTGCGCTTAGCAGTAGCAGAGGCGGCGTAGACCTGTGGGTAGCAGGGGCCAAAAAATTTAGGAGTGGAGGTAGGAGTGAAATGTGTCTCCTGCAGGCAGACTATGTGGGCCTTATAGGACGCAAAAGAACGAAAGGCTTTGTTGCGCTTCTGCGGGACATTAAGGCCCTGAACATTCAGGGTAAGGATATTCAGGGAACCCATGGGTGGAGGAAGCGGTGAATTGGTAAATATTGGGGTCCCTTCAGGAGAGCCATCTTGTGAATTGAGCTAGGGGAAAGTATGCGGTTGTAGAAACTGGATATTAACAAGGGGCCGTACATAGGAGTAATGGTTGAGGTGGGGAGGGGTAAGGGTGATCTAGGGTAGGTAAAGAGGGCCATAAAGAGGCTGGAAGAAAAAGAAAAGGAGAACGGTCCCCGGGGGTACCCGGATTCCGGGTGGCCCGGGGAGCGGTTGTAGCCCGAGTGGTGTCGAAAAAACAGGACACCAAAGGGGCAAGTGGAGAGTGCACAGGTGCGCGGGCGGCAAGTAAGACAGCATGTAGACATACAAATACTTGAGCGATCCTGGAAAGAAGTAAACATCAAACACAACGGGCAGGAAGCCCGGGGTGCCCCGGTGCCGGTGACCCCGACCCATCTGGCACAGCCTCTAAAAGACCGGAACCGGGTGATCCGAGCCGCCGGGGCCGGGGGACCAATAGGCAAGGTAGAGGCCCAACAGTAGCCCCAACTTAGCAAACAATAAGGCAGGTAACACCCCAACGCAAGACATATCTAGGGTGGCATGTATCCTGAGCTGGCCGAAAGAAAAAGGTGGGAAAAAAAACAAAAAAAACAAATAAAGCCCAGCAAACAGGAATAAGGATACAGGTGTGCAATGTAAACCGTCAGATGGGGGGGCCGATTGACTTGACTCAGCAAGTAGCTACTACACGGGTGGCCACGGACCACCACACGAAGAGTCGGTAGGAGGAGTAGAAGTGGTCAACAGGATTCAGTCCATAGAGTCTTGTGGCGAGGGAGCAGGAGATGAAAATCGGCCTCGCTTGTGTACATTCAGGTGACCATTAGGTATCGACGGAGGCTGTAGTTTCTTCGGAGAGCACGACGCCGTTCACCTTCTGGAAGTCTCTGACGGTGTTGTGGGGGGGTGTAGCTGGAGGTTCCGTAGCGTGTTCAGGAGTTCGTCAGTGGTCTTGCATACGTGGTCCCGGGCTTGGTATCTGAACCGCACGGCAAAGGGAAAGCACCATTTATATGGTATATTATGCTGCTGAAGCACTTGCAGGTGCGGTTTCATGGCTCTTCGCTTGGTGATAGTAGTGGGGCAGAGGTCCTGAAATAGTTGATAGGCATGACCTTGAAACAGGAGGGACTCCGAATTGCGGGCGGCTTGAAGTAGTTGCTCTCTTGTGCGGAAAAAATGGAGTTTAGCTATGATATCTCGCGGCGGGCCATCAGTGCGTTTAGGAGCTAGTGCCCTGTGAACCCTGTCCATCTCAAGGCGTTCTATTGGAATAGCAGGGGCGAGCTCTTGGAAAAGCGCAGTAACTGTAGAGTGGACATCAATGATCGACTCAGGGAGGCCGCGAATACGTACATTGGAGCGTCTGGCCCGGTTCTCAAAGTCCTCTAGACGCGTCTGAAGTGTAAGGTTTTCGTCTCGCAGCAGGTCAATTTCGTCCCCCTGCGTTTGAAGTGTTGCGTCAACGGCATCCACCCTCTGCTCCAGGTCTGCAGTGCGTTGCCCCAGCTCGCGAATTTCCCTGGACAGCTGGTCAGTAATGCGGTCAGAGGTCTGTTTCAGGGCCTTGTGCAACATTTTTTCAAAGCGGGCCAGAAGGTCAGAGGCAGTAAGGTCAGGCGTTGTGGTAGTCATGGGGGTCTCAGATTCATCTGCAGACTCACCCTCCGAGGAGCATGGCTGGCTTGGTTGCTCTGGCTGTAGGACTGCAAGCCTGGTGGATGCTGGCTGGGCATTGTAGTTCCCCGACGCGGCGGCCATCTTGGATGAGGCTCGAGCTAGGGCCTCCTTTATGGGCTTGTGTGACGGTGCACCTGGTGCTTATGACCCCCCCTGACCATTATTGCAGGTGGCCGGGGGGTTATATAGAAGATCGGGGCCGCTCGTGAAGCAGTGCGAGCCCGGATCGCGCGGCGGGGGGGCTGTCTTACCCGCGGCACGGAGGAGCCTCAGGGAGACATGTCCCGTACCGCCGGCCGCGCATGCGCACCCATCGATTTGTTTCTTTTAAAACAAAACAGAACAATAAAAAAATGTTTTTACAGTTTTAGTTTTGAGTTTTTGGTTGCCTTCAAAATCCTATTAGGAGGGTGATTCTATTGGTACACTCTTTGGGAGATAGGATCCAGCACTTACAATCTAAAAGGGGAGGGTCAAGTGATACAAAAGGTAATAACTGTGGGGGATGAGCTTATGAAGAAAATACAATGACAGTTGTTAGGTGAAGGCAGGATAGGCTTCAGGATTTTCTGAAGAGAACAGTTTTTTAGGGATCGTCTACAAGTAGACAAAATATGATATAGCCTGATAGATTGGGGTAGGGAGTTCCAGAGGATGGGAGAAGTTCTGGATGCAAGCATGCTAGGAGGTGACAAGGGAACTAGAGAGCAGAAGGTCTTGGGAGAAATGAAGAGAATGATTTGGTTGGTATTTTGAGACTAGGTTAGTTATGTAGCCAGGGGCCAAGTTGTGGATGGCTTTTTAAATTATTGTTAATATTTTTGAATGTAATTCATTGAGTAAGTGACAGTCAATAGAGGGACTGGAAGACAGGGGTGGCATACACTAAATGGTTTGTAAGGTGGATGAGTCTGGCAGCAGCATTCATGATGGACTGAAAGGGAGATAGCCTATGTAAAGGTAAGCCAATGAGGAGGGAGTTGCGGTAGTGGAAGTGAGAGATAATCAGGGAATGAACTAGAAGCTTTGTGGTCTTATTGCTTAGGAGAGGGCATATTTTGGAGATGTTGCGGAGGTTGAAGCTTTGGAAAGTGATTGGATGTGGGGCCGAAAGGAGAGTTCAGAGTCCAAAATTACACATAGCACTCTGACATGCAGGGACGGGTTGATGGTTGTGCCATTGATCTTGACAGAAAAGTCAGGGGAAGGGGCACACGGGGGAAGAAATATTAAGAGCTTGGTATTGGATAGATTGAGTTTGAGGAAGTGGTCCTGACTGATATGTCAGTCAGTAAATTAGTGATGCATGAGAAGACTGATGTTGTGAGCTGAGGGGTAGTGAGATAGATTTGGGTGTTCTCAGCGTTGAAATGATATTGAAAGCCATGGGAGGCTATCAGCTGACCCACAAATTAAAATGTATGCCTAGGTTGATTTTCCCTGGAGGTAGACCAACGGTGCTCCAAAGTTCACAGTGTCTTCCTGGCACTTTAAACAGCCTAGGAGTATAAGGTGAAGAGTCAGCAACTCATTCTCCCGAAGAAAATACTTTTAAATCATAATCACAGGGTACAGTGTGCAAGTTCTGGCACTTTACGCATTTTGGTAAAAAACTTTATTCATAGCCATATCAACCCTTGAAATTTCCACTCAGGAACCGATCCCCCCCAGTCTCTGCCCCCTGTCGGTCTCTTAGCAGGGCCTGGCATAGAGTGGGAGTGGACGAAGAACTAGATGAGGCAGGGGTGGGCAGGGTGGGGTGGGAGCTACCAAAGTTTACTTTTCCTATTAACTAGCTGGTGATTGGTTGTTTGGACAACCAAGCAACCAATCACCAGCTTGTTAATAGAAAAAGCTAAGGTTGGAAGCTCCCATTCCCTTGTCCAGTGCTGTGCTTATCCTAAATAAGTGAGTCATTCATTGGTTTTAAATTTTTTAATGCTATATTTAATATAGCATTAAAATATTTACTGAACAAGGCAGTAGTGGTTTCTAAAGTGCCTAAAGTAGCCAATTGTATTTTATTTATCACTGTCAGATCAATGAAATATGATTGCTGGTATTGATTATTTTTGTTTTCCTTTTGCAGTGTAATTACACTGCATAAGGAAAAAAATAAAAATAACCAATACCAGCAATCTGCAATCATATCTCATTGAACTGACAGAGAAAAATAAAATAAGGATAAAATATGATTGGCTACTATAGGCACCATAAACATTACTGCCTTGTTAAGTAAATATTTTGATGCTATAGTAAATAGGGTGTGATGGGGGTAGAGGACATGGCTGTGGGGGAGAGGGTACAGAACCTTGGGGGACCCCGACATAGAAAGGAAGAGGAGAGGAGGAAGTAGAATTGTATTTTGTATTATGAACCACTGATATATTTATACATGTTGATCATATCCCCCATTAATCTCCTCTTCTCAAGAGAGAATAAATTCAGATCAAAGATGTCTTTTCTCCTGAAACCTCTCTGTCCCCTCCTTTGTATTCCACTTGTTACAATGCTTTATACTCAAATTTATTTGGGGCTCCACCAGAATTTGACTGAATAAACAATTGCTCTACAAATATAAAATTAGGGGAGGTCTGGGGGTCCCAAATATTCATCATTACTACCAGGTGGCCCAAATTGTTCCACTAGTCCAACTACGTGCATGTGCGACTACACCTCATGGATTTATATTGATATGATGGATCTGTACCCTATATCACTTTCTTCAATACTTTGGATTCCTTCTCCACTCCATCTAAAGGCGCTCAACCCAGTTCTGTTGCACACACTCGCAGTCTGGAACATGATTAGGTACTCGGCAAAACTAATATCCCCGCACCTTCCACTACTTCATAATCAACTGCCCCTTGTTCCCCCTGGGAATGAGCAATCCATGCAGCTACCACTGCTGGAAAGCTCAATAACTCTTTCTCTTCTGACAGTGCAAAGTATCAAGTAATTTCAACAGCTAAGAGATTTGCTTCACATTTCAGAGTCAGAAAGATTCCATTACCTAAAGATTTGCCACCTATTAGAGTCTCTAACTAAACATCATGATTGGAACAAGTCCCTGACAGATTTTGAGTCTAGATGTTGCTCTAACCCGACAACTAGGGGTTTATTTTGCTTGATCTACACTTATATTCTAGGTATCAAAAACACATGAAATGCAACATTTTGTTCATGATGGGAGCAGGATTTTGGAACTAGCAAATCCCCTGAAGAATGGATTAAATGTGGGAGATACTGCAGAAATCCTCTCGTCACTTGTTAGCATTGGAAAACTCTTATAAAGTTATGTACAGGTGGTATTATACACCAACCAAGATTCCATGATGCCTCCCCACATACTCTTCACCTTGTTTTCGGGGCTGCTCAGACCTTGGTGACATGAAGCACAATTGGTATAGTTTTCGATCTGGGTGTACGCAATGGTAGATACAATTTTTTTTTTTCAAAAAAAGATTTTTATTAAAAGAAAGCAGGCATAACAATGCAAATATAGACGTGGATCCAAATTTGGACATATCACTACATGTTGCCTCCCGTTTCGCAGACAGGTCAAAGTATAAGAGGCAATACAAAATGGTATAAGACATTATGCCAACATAATAGTACAATCCAGGAAATGTACAGAGTATAGGAAATAAGCAGGGAGATATATTTTCTTCTGACCTTTGAGCAGGATTTTCTATCAAGGGAGTGTGGAGTGTAGAATATTGAATACGAACAGCACATGATGCAGCTTTAGTTCTGTTTCGTGTGTCCATGAATTGGATGTGTGAGTTATATGAAGCGTAGCACGCCTGTTTGAAGGACAATGTTCTGTATTGTTTATGATATGAAAGCGATGATAGAAGTTGAATATAGGTGTGAGCTAGAGCTCAGATAGAGAGAGGGTTAGCTAGTAAAAGGTATGTAGTATAGTGTAGTGGTAAAGGTAAGTGTATTGAAAAGAAAGGAAGAGTAAAGAAAGAGGAAAGAAAAAAAAAAAGAAAAAGGGGGGGGAGGTGGGGGGAGGGTTGGGAGGGCTTAAGGTAAGGTAAAACGGGGAAGTGGAGTGTATGCTTGCGGATAGGTGGCTCTCTACATGTTAAATGAGCCACATTAGAAATATCGCCCATAGCTTAAGATGCGGTGTGTATCAAAACAGTCAACAGGGTACAGTGTGGATAAAAGTTCTAAGAGAGTAAGCCGTGGTGAAAGACTAAGGCACGTCTAAACATATATCAAGAGGTATCTCAGAAAAGAGGATACTCCCCAGTGTCAGAATATGTCTAATCAGTCATTGCTGCACTAGTAGGTGGCAAGTAGGGGTGATTTTAAAGTGCCTCCAGCAGGCCCATGTTTCCCTGAATCTCTCGGGATGTTCCTTAGCAATAGAGATCAATTCCTCCATTTTCTCAATATTATTGATCCTAGCAAACCATTCACGGATAGTGGGAATACGTGTTGAGTGCCAGTGGACTGGGACACACTGTTTTGCAGCGTTAACCATATGCATGGCTAGTGATTTACGATATGTCCGGAATGGAAGTGAGGAGTGATGCAGCAGAAATTGTGCAGGGGAGAACTCTAGGCTATACGTGGTTACTCGTTTAATTGTGGATTGAACCATCCCCCAAAAAGGCTGCAGCAGTGGGCAATCCCACCAAATGTGCATGAGTGTACCCCTAGCCAGGTGACATCTCCAACAAGAGTCCGAGACATTGGGATCGAACTGGTGAAGCAGGGATGGAACTCTGTACCATCTAGAGTATAGTTTGAAGTTGCTTTCCTGTGTGGAGACACATATGGAGCCTTTGTGAATATGTGTGTATATGTGATCCCAGTCTTCAGGTGTTAGTTCCATGCCATTCTGTCAAAGGCCTTCTCAGCGTCTAAAGAGAGGAAGAAACCAGATTGCCTCTTCTGTATCAACCAATGGTGTATGTTTATAGCCCTGATTGTGTTGTCTCTAGCCTCTCTCCCGGGGACGAATCCCACTTGATCAGTGGAGATAATAGTGTCAATAATACACAGTAGGCGATTGGCCAGGATCTTTGCAAAAATCTTTAAATCAACGTTCAATAGGGAAATCGGGTGGTAATTTGTTGCCGATGTCTGATCTTTATTTTCTTTCGGTATCAATGTAATATGGGCTTCGGAGAGATAGACCTGGTGTATCTAGTGAATTGAAGACCTTTAGAAATGGGTGTGCTAGGACATCTATAAAGGATTTGTAATATGTGGTTATAAGACCATCTGGTCCCGGACTTTTACCTGGTTTTAGTTGTGCAATGGCCTGTTGTAGTTCCCCCAAAGTCAAAGCCCCATCTAGCTCTTTCGCTTGTGACTGAGAAATGGCTTTAGGAAGGTATTGGGCCAGAAAAGTCTGGATGATGACCTTGCGTGGTCTATCATCCCCTGCCGGTTTAGGTGATAAGGGGAGGTTATAAAGCTCGGTATAATGACGTTCAAATTCAGCTGCGATATCTGCAGATGTTTTGAGTGGGTGACCTTGTTGCGAGTTAAGTCGATGAATGGTATGCAATGCTTTTTTAGCTTGCAAGGCCTGTGCCAGAAACCTGCCGCTTTTATTACCATGTTCATAGATTAAGATAAAATTGCGTCTAGTTTTCTTTTCCACTAAATCTCGAAGTTGCTTGCGTGCCTGGTCAAGTTCCGACGCAAAGTCTACCGCCTTCGAGTGCTTATATGCACCTTCCAGTTCACGGACTTTTTGAAGTAACAAATTAAAAGAAGCCTGGGCTAAATGTTTACGGGAGGCCGAGATAGAAAGCAGGAGCCTACGTATCATAGGCATATAAGGCGATATATATCCCTGACACTATTCTAGGGAAGCAAAATCCAGTGACCAAGTAGTCCAGCTACACAGTGCTGTGTTGCACTTCTGAATTGTCAATAAGATAATTGACGTATTATGTGTAAGTGTATAAATAAGAACGGAAAAGTCTCGGACCCAGAGGTGGACGTAGTGAGGGAAGACAAAACAATCCCAGAAAGATCATCAGGGATCTACCAGGTGTTGTGTGGGTGGAGAGAGTGTACAAAATAAGATCCGGTACAAGATGGCGGAGATACACGGAGGCAGATAGATGTTAGCGAATTCTAAGGAAGGGTAATCAAATCAGTGCAAGGGGGAGAACATAAGAGATTATAAAGGAAGGGATGTGTTAGCTGTAATAATGTGGGTCAGCATGTGCACATAGCTATAAGGGTGGAATGTTTTGTATGATGGTTCTAATATATCTAAAGGGACGTGGCACCTTCCCAGGAAGACATTGTGGTGGTGCTATGTAATAAAATGTGGCATAGGCATAAGGCAATCATGCAATAATGGCATTAGGGAAGCCAAAAGCATTAATGGTGAGTTACACTCTGTAGTCGTTCATAAGTCCTGTAATGCAATCATGAAGGAACATTGCAAATAAAACTCATTCCTACTATGTCAGATCAAACATAAAATATCAATCCTGCAGGTAATCAGGTGGTGCAAACAGGAATATATAAAGCCCCAGTGTACAGAAGTGCAGGTCGCAGTCCAACCACTCAGCGGAGCCATGTTCCTACAGTCCCAACCCAAGGGATATATCTGTCCCAACCGAGACTCGTTACGCTATACAACAGGTCACATCCACGACTGTAGTTTAACCTACGTGTTCAAGAGGTTAGGAGCAGCAGCTGAAGAAGTCTCGTGGAACTGTGGCCTGCTGAGAGAGCGTTCCAAACAAATTCAAATACATATAAATAAGACAACCAGAAAAGAACGGCAAACCTGAATTCAACCTAACGTTATGGAAATCACCTGCCTTAGACATAATTCAACATTTCGTCCAAGGTCAATGAGTAAATAAGCCAGTGAAAATAATTTGTAATCTAATTTTCTACTGTAATCTAAACCCAGATTGTGAATCATGCGAAGGTAGTTAAAATATAAGGGGAGGGGGAAGGAATGCCCAAGGGGGATTGTTTAAAGGGAAAACTGGTAATAGTCCAATGTGTATAATACAGTATATCAAGCTTCACTACCTAAATCAGGGAATGCTCACGGCCGCTGTATGAAGCAATGCGGTCAGGGAAGGGTCTCTGTAGGCTCATAGGTATTAAAAAAGCTCGTGAGGAGACGTTATGTGTACTATAGGGATCGAAATGCTGCATGGTTGCCCATTAACGGCCCCAAAGAGCCGTACTAGAAACAAGCAAGCGAATAATATAAAGCTCATTCTGAAAAAGCTAATGGACTATACACTATGTTCCTGATGAGCCATTCAGGAAGGCCTCAATAAACTACCCTGTTGAAGACCATAGTCCTGGGAGATTTCCTGTACAAGAGTACCAACAATAAAATGTACCAAGTTTCAGCGACTCAGGCCAACTTCGAGGGACATGAGCAGTCCGTGTCACTGGATCCCAGGCTGTTAAAGGTTCTAGTCTCAATTGAAGCTATCAGGATAGCGTATTAGGCCAACATGAACTAGAGTTTTAGAGTTGATGAGGTTATGGGCCAAAGCTCTAGGAATGTCATTACCATTCAGCCAGGCCGTAGCTGAAATTAGTATGATCTCAGTATCCATTTGCAAAGGTGGTAAACACAGATAACAGACATACCATGAGCGTGGGAGGTAAGACCCTCTAATACACATACCCACATATCTTGACCCGAGGCGGGAGGTGTTCCGTTAGAGGTGCAAAGTGACCCCAGTTCAGACAGAGGCCGTGAGACATGTACGATCAGGTGTGAGGGTAACCAAACAAATGGGGAATGGCAATGCACAGGTATAGAAAAGCAGGGAACCCTGGAAGTGTCAGTCATGACGTGCCTTACGGTGGGCTGGTGAGGGTGGAAGACTGTCCCCGGTGATGAGTCTTCTTCGAACAGGAGAGGGTGAAATGCATGGAGACTGTCTGTGTCTTCTCGCTCCTCCATAATGTCCAGCCGATTGAGCCTCCATTGGATCTTCCTCTGGTGAAGGAGGCAGGTGAGGATCGCTTGACCAGTTGGGTATGTCTATAATAGGAATATCAAGAGCTTCACAAAATGGTGCAATGTCTTCCGGGAATTTCAGAAGGGCTGAACTACCCATGTGTGTTGCTGAGAGACCAAAAGGAAATCTCCAGCGGTAAGCAATCCCTCTGGAGCGGAGTAGCTCCAACAGAGAGCGCAAGTCCTTTCTGCGTTGCAAAGTGAGATGAGAGAGGTCCTGAAAAAGCTTGATTTCTGCTCCATTATATAGCACGCAATTGTGATCTCTTACTCTGCGCAGTATTTCTTCCTTAAGTCGAAAGTCGACTAAGCAGCATATTATATCTCTGGGCGGATCAGCATCTCTTCCTCTCGGTCTCTCTAAAAGGTCATTGAAGATTTCCAATACCGTTTGGGTGAGATGGCTGGACTCAATCGCTTCACGGATACCACGCACCCTTAGATTATGTCTCCGTCCCCTGTTGTCAAGGTCTTCAATGTGACGGTCAAGCTCTCTTAAGTGCATAGTGGCCGGCTGTGGGTGTTGCGGTCAGATTTCTGCTGTGAGAGTGAGACACTCCAGGAGGCTGACATGGGGGAGAGGCTGAAATGTCAGGCTCAGAGTGCTCCGGGGTCTGAGACCGGAATAATTCCGAAATGCTACAGCTGGTAGGGCCACGCGGCTGGCGAGGAGGTCTGGATCGTGGGGTAGCTGTTCTCTTATCTGTTTTCCCCATCTCAGCTGTGTCCCTCCTTCCTTGTATTATGTATATCCACCTCCGTGTATCAGGGCAGTAGTAATTAGGTTGTCATTTGCCTGGGCTCAGAGTAAGCCCCCCAGTCGTTGTAAACTTGTGGGCTAAAAGATACAGGTTGTAGATGGTACGGGGGATCAGGTGCAGGCGTCTGAGATTGTGAGGTTGTAACCAGGTGCAGAGAAGAAGAATGTGTAAGCTCCTTTTGATAGGTTTCAACTTTATCAGATATCCACCCGACCCTTCAAGGGGGTAGGTAGAGGGGGGAGTTGCAATTAGCACTGCACCTTCTCCCAGGCGTCTGCTATAGGGTGCTGTGCAGCTGCAGGCCTAATGGAGGCCTCAGGCTTGTGTGTATGTCCCTGGGTCTTTATGGTAGGCCTTCTCTCCGGGTCCAGGTGGGGGAAGCCCAATAGGCTGTGCGGGCATTTGGAGGACCGGGTGGGGGAGGTGTGGTGCCAGCGCTCACCTCCCTCCTCCCCGGACTGGACTCACCTTACTGCCGGGTCTCGGATCAGGACAGCGCGAGTCCCGCGGCTTCAATAGGCCGCACTAGGCCCAAATCTCCGATGCCGTGGAGGGGGGTCAAAACGACTTCGCACCCCTCTGCTGTGTCACCGCAGGCTCAGCAGGACCTCCTCACCTCCAATCATGGCTGCTGCTCCCCGGATGGTGTTCGACTCGGCCGGAGATCCTGATCAAGCAGCTGGCTCGGTCACCATCTTGGACTTGCCCCCCGGTAGATACAATTTTAGATGTTAACTTGCACAAAAACCCATGGGAGACTCTCTTACACCAGCATGTAACTTTGCCAGTTGGGGACACACACTCATAACCTACATCTTTATGGCTACCAAGAAAACAATAGTAAAAGCTCTGAAAACGCAGATACTTAGCTTTGATATGGTTGAAAACCAGATACAAGGCACATTCATAAACAAAAAGCTTATATCGGTCCTTAACACTATGATACATGATAAGTTTCTGAAGGCACAACTGGCTTTGGTTGGACTATTACACGCCCTCCAGATTTACCTTGCAACTTTTGCATTTATAACTGGGTGCAGTTCATTCCTGGACTACCCACATCAGTTGCTCCTCTCAAGTCAGGCAACAGTGAGATTTTAGGGAACTGCTTCCATGTTGATGGTAATTATTTTGGTTCACATTAGTTCACGCCTCCGTTGAATCATCCTCGCTTTATTACACTCCGGACTGCTCCGAAATGATTGACTATTAGATTTCTCACCTTTTAGACTAGCGATTGAGTTTTGTACTAGGTGATGTTTCTTAATTCTCACTTTTGGAAAACCATGGAAAAATGGTTGTATTCCTCAGCTTTATGACCTATGGTATATTGTTATTGTTGCAAAAAAAAAAGTGAAAGTTCAAATTAAATGGTAATTTCTAGAGATGAGCGAATCGAACCAGGCGAAGTGGAATTCGATACGAATTTCAGGAAAAATTTGAATCCGAATATTTGCCTACTTCGGGTGCGCGAATCGGATTTTTCCCGATCAGCCGGCAAAAGTGTCCCTGCAGAGAGCTCCGCTATTTCTGACAGTTCTCTGACAGTTCCTTCACATGTACAGCGGTTGAAACATTGTATCTATTTGTTTCCATTTAGGATACAGATGTTTTTATTCGGAAACAGATGTTTCAACCGTTGTACATGTGAAGGAGCTGTCAGAGAACTGTCAGAAATAGAGGAACTCTGCAGATACACTTTTTGCCGGTTTGGAATTATTCTTATTTTCATCCTACTTCTTCTTCTTCTTCCTCTTCATCCTCATCCTCTTCTTCTTCTTCTGAGGATGAGGATGAAGAAGAAGAAGAAGTAGGATGAAAATAAGAATAATTCCAAGCCGGCAAAAAGTGTATCTGCAGAGCTCCTCTAAGTGTATCTGCAGAATAGAGGAGCTCTGCAGATACACTTTTTGCCGGCTTGGAATTCTTCTTATTTTTATCCTACTTCTTCTTCTTCCTCTTCATCCTCATCCTCATCCTCTTCTTCTTCTTCTGAGGATGAGGATGAAGAAGAAGAAGAAGAAGAAGAAGAAGTAGGATGAAAATAAGAATAATTCCAAGCCGGCAAAAAGTGTATCTGCAGAGCTCCTCTATTCTGCAGATACACTTAGAGGAGCTCTGCAGATACACTTTTTGCCGGCTTGGAATTATTCTTATTTTCATCCTACTTCTTCTTCTTCTTCTTCATCCTCATCCTCATCCTCAGAAGAAGAAGAAGAGGATGAGGATGAGGATGAAGAAGAAGAAGAAGAAGAAGTAGGATGAAAATAGGAATAATTCCAAGCCGGCAAAAAGTGTATCTGCAGAGCTCCTCTAAGTGTATCTGCAGAATAGAGGAGCTCTGCAGATACACTTTTTGCCGGCTTGGAATTATTCTTTTTTTCATCCTACTTCTTCTTCTTCTTCTTCTTCTTCCTCTTCATCCTCATCCTCATCCTCTTCTTCTTCTTCTGAGGATGAGGATGAAGAAGAAGAAGAAGTAGGATGAAAATAAGAATAATTCCAAGCCGGCAAAAAGTGTATCTGCAGAGCTCCTCTATTCTGCAGATACACTTAGAGGAGCTCTGCAGATACACTTTTTGCCGGCTTGGAATTATTCTTATTTTCATCCTACTTCTTCTTCTTCTTCATCCTCATCCTCATCCTCAGAAGAAAAAGAAGAGGATGAGGATGAGGATGAAGAAGAAGAAGAAGTAGGATGAAAATAAGAATAATTCCAAGCCGGCAAAAAGTGTATCTGCAGAGCTCCGCTAAGTGTATCTGCAGAGCTCCGCTATTTCTGACAGTTCTGTGACATTCACTCCATACAGCGGTTGAAACATTGTATCTATTTGTTTCCATTTATGGAAACAAATAGATACAATGTTTCAACCGCTGTATGGAGTGAATGTTGTTGAAACCGCTGTATGGAGTGAATGTCACAGAACTGTCAGAAATAGGCTATTTCTGACAGTTCTGTGACATTCACTCCATACAGCGGTTGAAACATTGTATCTATTTGTTTCCATAAATGGAACCATTTATGGAAACAAATAGATACAATGTTTCAACCGCTGTATGGAGGGAATGTCACAGAACTGTCAGAAATAGGCTATTTCTGACAGTTCTGTGACATTCACTCCATACAGCGGTTGAAACATTGTATCTATTTGTTTCCATAAATGGAACCATTTATGGAAACAAATAGATACAATGTTTCAACCGCTGTATGGCGGGAATGTCACAGAACTGTCAGAAATAGGCTATTTCTGACAGTTCTGTGACATTCCCTCCATACAGTGGTTGAAACCGCTGTATGGAGTGAATGTCACAGAACTGTCAGAAATAGGCTATTTCTGACAGTTCTGTGACATTCACTCCATACAGCGGTTGAAACATTGTATCTATTTGTTTCCATAAATGGAACCATTTATGGAAACAAATAGATACAATGTTTCAACCGCTGTATGGAGGGAATGTCACAGAACTGTCAGAAATAGCGGAGCTCTGCAGATACACTTAGTGGAGCTCTGCAGATACACTTTTTGCCGGCTTGGAATTCTTCTTATTTTCATCCTACTTCTTCTTCTTCATCCTCATCCTCATCCTCAGAAGAAGAAGAAGAGGATGAGGATGAGGATGAAGAAGAAGAAGAAGAAGTAGGATGAAAATAAGAAGAATTCCAAGTCGGCAAAAAGTGTATCTGCAGAGCTCCGCTAAGTGTATCTGCAGAGCTCCGCTAAGAAATAGCGGAGCTCTGCAGATACACTTTTTGCCGGCTTGGAATTCTCCTTCTTCTCATCTTTCTTCTTCTTCTCATCCTTCTTCTTCTTCTCATCCTTCTTCTTCTTCTCATCCTTCTCCTTCTTCTCATCCTTCTCCTTCTTCTCATCCTTCTTCTTCTTCTCATCCTTCTCCTTCTTATCATCCTTCTTCTTCTCATCCTTCTCCTTCTTCTCATCCTTCTTCTCATCCTTCTCCTTCTTCTCATCCTTCTTCTCACCCTTCTTCTCATCCTTCTCCTTCTTCTCATCCTTCTCCTTCTTCTCATCCTTCTCCTTCTTCTCATCCTTCTCCTTCTCCTTCTTCTCATCCTTCTCCTTCTCCTTCTTCTCATCCTTCTCCTTCTCCTTCTTCTCATCCTTCTCCTTCTTCTCATCCTTCTCCTTCTCCTTCTTCTCATCCTTCTCCTTCTTCTCATCCTTCTTCTCATCCTTCTCCTTCTTCTCATCCTTCTTCTCATCCTTCTCCTTCTTCTCATCCTTCTCCTTCTTCTCATCCTTCTTCTCATCCTTCTCCTTCTTCTCATCCTTCTTCTCATCCTTCTCCTTCTTCTCATCCTTCTCATCCTTCTCCTTCTTCTCATCCTTCTCCTTCTTCTCATCCTTCTCCTTCTTCTCATCCTTCTCCTCATCCTTCTCCTTCTCCTTCTTCTCATCCTACTTCTTCTTCTTCATCCTCATCCTCATCCTCAGAAGAAGAAGAAGAGGATGAGGATGAGGATGAAGAAGAAGAAGAAGAAGTAGGATGAAAATAAGAAGAATTCCAAGTCGGCAAAAAGTGTATCTGCAGAGCTCCGCTAAGTGTATCTGCAGAGCTCCGCTAAGAAATAGCGGAGCTCTGCAGATACACTTTTTGCCGGCTTGGAATTCTCCTTCTTCTCATCTTTCTTCTTCTTCTCATCCTTCTTCTTCTTCTCATCCTTCTTCTTCTTCTCATCCTTCTCCTTCTTCTCATCCTTCTCCTTCTTCTCATCCTTCTTCTTCTTCTCATCCTTCTCCTTCTTATCATCCTTCTTCTTCTCATCCTTCTCCTTCTTCTCATCCTTCTTCTCATCCTTCTCCTTCTTCTCATCCTTCTTCTCACCCTTCTTCTCATCCTTCTCCTTCTTCTCATCCTTCTCCTTCTTCTCATCCTTCTCCTTCTTCTCATCCTTCTCCTTCTCCTTCTTCTCATCCTTCTCCTTCTCCTTCTTCTCATCCTTCTCCTTCTCCTTCTTCTCATCCTTCTCCTTCTTCTCATCCTTCTCCTTCTCCTTCTTCTCATCCTTCTCCTTCTTCTCATCCTTCTTCTCATCCTTCTCCTTCTTCTCATCCTTCTTCTCATCCTTCTCCTTCTTCTCATCCTTCTCCTTCTTCTCATCCTTCTTCTCATCCTTCTCCTTCTTCTCATCCTTCTTCTCATCCTTCTCCTTCTTCTCATCCTTCTCATCCTTCTCCTTCTTCTCATCCTTCTCCTTCTTCTCATCCTTCTCCTCATCCTTCTCCTTCTCCTTCTTCTCATCCTTCTCCTTCTTCTCATCCTTCTTCTCATCCTTCTCCTTCTTCTCATCCTTCTTCTCATCCTTCTCCTTCTTCTCATCCTTCTTCTCATCCTTCTCCTTCTTCTCATCCTTCTTCTCATCCTTCTTCTCATCCTTCTCCTTCTTCTCATCCTTCTCCTTCTCCTTCTTCTCATCCTTCTCCTTCTTCTCATCCTTCTCCTTCTCCTTCTTCTCATCCTTCTCCTTCTCCTTCTTCTCATCCTTCTCCTTCTTCTCATCCTTCTCCTTCTTCTCATCCTTCTCCTTCTCCATCTTCTCATCCTTCTCCTTCTCCTTCTTCTCATCCTTCTCCTTCTCCTTCTTCTCATCCTTCTCCTTCTTCTCATCCTTCTCCTTCTCCTTCTTCTCATCCTTCTCCTTCTCCTTCTTCTCATCCTTCTCCTTCTCCTTCTTCTCATCCTTCTCCTTCTCCTTCTCCTTCCTCATCTCCAAGGGCATTTAAATTAAAGGTACAGTGTTCTGCACTAATTTAAAGGCTCTCTGAAGCCTAGAAACCGTTTTTATAAGTTAACTTCGTAGCGAATTAATTCGCATCGAAACGAATTTCTTCCTGAAATTCGGCGAATCGGCCGAATCGAATTTTTGAATAATTCGCTCATCTCTAGTAATTTCCATGGTGTTGTAGCTGATCCCCCATGTATAAGCAGCTGTGCACATGCAGTTAAAAGGTAAGAAATGAATATATAGATGGCATTTTTGTGTGTACAATTCAGGCACAGGCCAGATAAAGCAGTGCAAGGTTTCAAATTTTCCACTGGAGCACAGTTCACTAAATTTTCATAGTGGTCCATGTGATGTCATATCATGTCATTTAGAATAAACTAAAAAATGTGTATTTGGACAGCTGTGGCCTAATCTTTGCCTGCGTATATAGTGCATGGTAAATGGAACCCTTGATGGCAGCGAAAAAAAAAAGTCCCAGACCACAGATACCCAAACAGTTCCACCAATACATTAGTACACAAGTATTACAATCCAATAGCTAATTTGTCCTTTAGAAAAGTTACTTTTACTTATAACAAATTATTGTTTATTACTTTTTTACTCCATTCTCCCCCCAATATTTCATCTACCATTTCATAGTCATCAACCCATAATCATACAGGTTAAATGAGCTGCAGTTGCACCATCAAGTTGTTTTTTTCCCACCTTTTCCTCCCTTATCTCTAGACTTGCCATATGCATCACTCACACCACCATTATCTGTATCAATACAGCAATAATAATTGCATTGCTGTTAGAGCTTTCCTACTACTATACAGAAACATTTTATTCTATATCCAATGTTTAAAAACATGCATTTTCACATAGCTCCACTGTTTATTCAGTTAAAGTGAGCTTCTTTTCTTTAGAGAAAAGACAGATGTCATTTCCACTACCAAGTAAAATCCAATGACTGTGACAATATTAAGGATTGACAACTGGGGCTCAGAGTTCTTAAAAAAGAGGACGAGGACTTGTAGTATTAAATCCTACATTTACATCATCCTTTTGTTTTACCATACCATCTCCATTATAACTAAAAAAGATAAATTACCTAACCTGTTAACAATCCTAATATATTCCTTTTAACAATGGGTCTGATGCTATTTTGATTAAATATTGAGAACATCACCGGCTTCTGGCTTCAGCTACCACCAGTATGCTCATTAAAGCTATCTCACTGGAGATTTTTATTTTGGCTGGCAGGGACATTAGACATGGTATGGACACCAGAAAGCTATTGTATAATAGTATTATTGTCCATAGCCATCATTTATTCCTCGAATCACATGTTATTTTGTAGAATTGTCATCAGGATTGTTAGAAAATATATGGCAAATAATTAGAGAAATCAATGCAGTTAAATAATGTTACACACTTTGCATGTAATGGTATCCCATGTTTTGTAATTATTTACTGACACACTGCAAGTTATTAAACTGGCTTTGAAAATTGTTCCAAAAAACCACCTATGATAAAAACAACTCACATACATCACTTAAATTAGGTTTTGGGAACCTTTAGGAACACAAAAAAAGATTAAACCAGCTTCAACAACTGTAAAATATGACTATGCATGGTACAAAAATAATCAGGTAACATGCAATGTAGCAATCCTTCATATTTCAGGTCTTTGATGTGTTAAACTTGGGAATCTGTATACAGATAACTTTTATTATTGTTTTCTTTCTGTAATGTATATAACAATGTGTTTACATGGAAGCACAAAGACGTAAAGGATAATTTCGCCTTCTGGAACATGTTACATGTTCCACTCATTTTCCCGATACACTCCCTCCACAGTGGGCCGGTGATCTTCTCCACGCACCCGCTGTCACAATTTGAAAAGAGTGCTCTGCCCACATAGCTGCTTCCTTCACAGGGTTCTGTGAATGAATAGTCTACAAGTACTGACAGCCTTTGTGGATGACAACAAAAAATGTGCATTTATTATTTGTTTTTAAAGGTGAACATATCCTTTAAATCTTGATCTTTACTGAATTGGTTATGTAAGCTATGAATACCTGTTTGGACAAACTCTTGACAAAAATAAATAAACTTAGATTTACTGACATTACCACAAACACACACACACTAGCACATTCTAGCAATGATAATAGTGAAAAAAAATACAGATAATTTTTGTTTATATTTGATTACAAAGATTTGTAAGCCTATGCTTTGATGTTAAAAATAAATATTTTTGTAACGAATTCTAATTAAATAAATCTGATCTCTTTTGTCTGTGTGCATTAAATTGCTGGAATCATTGAGCATTTCAATTCCTCTTGTTGGCAACAGCTAGCTATTGATACTACCTCTGGGAGCGGTAGCTATCTCTTTTATGTTCATTTTCTTATCAATGAAGGAAGAGAATGACTGGCTTTGGCTTCCATCTAAATCCCCTTGACATGCTTTACCTTGGTACATATCCTGCAGCAAATAGATACTGTTAGTATGTCCTGCTGTCTTCATTTAATGGCCTGAACAGGTGCTGACAGATGAAGTAGCTGACAGGCTGCTCTACTGTTAGAACTGGTATATTTGGTTACATATGCATTTGTTGGCTGTTTGAGAACTGAATTACTTCAATTGTATCTAAGGTCACCTCTTTTCTCATTAATCAGTGCAAGATAAATCCTGTCTACTTTTGGTAAATAAAGATTTTTGACTTTTAAATGACTGACATTTTCAAAATAATGTGTATCTTTTAGAAGACATAAAGGCTGTCTATTGTCAGTTGGATCTCATTCCTGTGTTGTAGATATGTTAAAGAATAAACTTCTGTGGCAGTTCACTCTGAGAATTTGCAGTCAAAAAGAAGTGCTTTCTGACAGAAGAATAAATTATATATTGCAATTCCTAATTCTGGAAATGTGGAAAAAAAATATAAATATACAAACCTGCTTGCACATAGAAGAAAACTAAAAGACAACTACACACACATTTTAATATGTAATTGCTACACGCTTTTTTTTTTTGCAATATAGCACTAAAAAAAGATGATTTTATGATTATACTATGAAGACAATCTAGATCACTCAGAATGTAGGAAATGAGTGGAACCCTTGTGACTTCAAATGCAAGTGGCAGGCTGGACTGCGTAATTAAATTCTTAAAATGCATGTAGCTGAACAGGTGTGATATTATAATTTTTTTCTTAGCAAAAGTGAGGTTCCATTTCAAAGGACTACAGTTTGAACAGAACATTATTAGGTTTAAGCATGAAAAAGCTTATAGGTGTTAGCTGACAATTTAAACCAAAATAGCTGCAAACTACTCATGTAACACACTGCTATTAAACCATTCCATACAGCATACCTTACACTCATTGGTTGCTAGAATTAACTTGGGGAGAGGGGGGGTATTATATGATTTGGAAATGCAATCGGAGACATTTAGTTGAGGCCATCCTTGAACAAATTATTTTATCAGTTTCCATGATGAATATATCCTCTATTTTGACTGTCTGTCCAGGCCTTCCAACATCTTACCCCCTATCTCCTTACTAGATGGAATACTTTACTAGATATTATTGTCCGGGTGCACATATCCAGCACTGGCCCTCTAACTACAGTATCCCAGATCCCTACATGGCTATCTTAACCACTTCAATACCGGGCACTTTTACCCCCCTTCCTGCCCAGGCTATTTTCAGGTTTCAGCGCTCTAACACATAGAATGACAATCGTCAATGCAACATTGTACCCAAACTACATTTTTATCATTTTGTTCACACAACTAGAGCTTTCTTTTGGTGGTATTTAATCACCACTGGGGTTTTTATTTTTTGCTAAATTAGCAAAAAAAGACCAAAAATTTAAAAAAAAAAACGTTTTTCTTTGTTTCTGTTATAAAAGTTTGCAAATAAATAATTAATTTTCATAAATTTTGGCCAAGATGTATTCTGATACATTTCTTTGATGAAAATAACCCACATTAGTATTTATTATTTAGTCTGTAGGAAAGTTGTAGAGTTCACAAACTATGGTATATATCTGAAAATTTATCAATCCTGAAGTACTGACATCCAATCTAATTTCTTGAGTCCCAAAAATGTCAGAACAGTACAGATATCCCCCAAAGTAATTTTTTGGTCAGAATTTTTACAAACTGTCACCATTGCAGTACAGCATAATCATATAACTGGTGTGGCGGTGATCAGGGACACTGGTGACAGTACGAGAAAAAAAAATTGTACTAAGACCAGAGTAGTATAATGTTACCATTGTAACATTGTACTACTTTGGGGAAGTGATCAGTATTTTTTTTTTTACACAATTTGATTGCTTATAGCAAAGAATTTCTTTGCTATAAGCAAGCATTTAACTGAATGAAATAGATTAATTCAGGTTTTGTTGTTGTGATTAGCTGTGATTGGCCACGGCTAATCACGTGACACAGATGGGCTGTGATTGGCCCAGCCTGTGTATGTGACCATTCACAGCTGGATACACTTGTATAAAATGGATGGCATGAAAGGAAACCATCCATTATATACAACTGTCATGTGGTCTGCTGTGATTGGTCACAGCAGGTCACATGGTACTGGCAACTGGGCCAGTACACAGATCTGTCATGGGCTGTGTCCGATGAACACAGCCAGTGACAGATCTCATCACAGCATGGCCCTGCGGGCATGTGCAAGGTGTGATCCGGGATGTGACGCCCTCCTGGAGAGACTAGAGGCTTGCCATTTTACTATAGGCAAGTAGTTAAAGCAGTATGAAGCCCAAAACCAAAAAATGTATTTTGCTGCAGCTTACCAATCGTTAGATGTGGTGGCTGCATTGGTTTTCTTTTCTTTGGCTTTTTTCCCCTCTGTTTTCACCTGGTGATCTGGCCAGTAACACACCTGTATTGGTGAGACACAACTCTGGATGAGCTTTATATGTATTATAAGATTTAAATACACTATACAAGCTGAAGCCGAACTCCAGCTCACACTTTATAATCAGTAACAGCTTAAAGTAAAATCAGTAAAACTTAAAGGTTTTACATGAATAAATAAAAGCTGATCATTTTAACCACTCCTGTCAGTGTTAAGTGGTTTGTTTCATCCATGTAAACTGATACATGTTTCTGGAGAGCTTGAGCTTCTTAAAAATGACAGTTTTTCTGGCTGAATCACCAGATGTAAATTGAAGAAAAAAATCCTAAAAAGGGGGACTAATACTGCCATCACATCTAAGAATTGTTAAGCTGCATTATAATAAATTTTTGCTTTTGGGTTTAATATCACTTTAACTATTCCCTTAACCCACCACATAAACTCTAATAGGCACTTGTGAGAAATGTAAAGTGAAAATGCCTTTTAAAAAATTAAATGAATAGGATTTATTTAACATTTTAAAACCATAAAAATGAATAAACTGGAAAAAAAAACTAAATCAAATGGTGTATTCTTCTATCTGGTGTCTCTGATACAGTATCAGTTCTACCAAATATACTTGCACACAATAAGTGACTTTTCAGGCATAAGGTCCAGTGCATGATTAAACAATTACATAAAACAAAAACATACAGATGTGAAAAATCAATGTAACAAGCAGGTTAAATACAATCACTTATTAAAATAGAATCACTAAATTAAATGTGATCAGCTGTACAGGAATAATGAAACTTGGTGACAAAAAAGCCATGCTCTACTAATGAGCTGAGGTCACTGAGGACAGTTCAATGTAAAACATACACAATGGCAAGAATGAACACAGCAACAGAACATGGAGGTCTTAGTACATTAACAACGTCTCTTACAGGCAGAAATTTCAATTAAGGTGTTTCCAGATCAGTTTTTCAAGCTGTTCTGAAAAAGCACAAAGAAAACCCAGACTAAGGGAATCTACTATCCCTGTTCTAACTGTTCCACTGACAGGACCCCCAGCCATGTCATCCTCATCAATTCTCAGTTTGCAGAGAAACTTCAGCTAGTCAAAGATTGACTGATTGCTGATGCTTGGCTGTGATTCACCCTCCATCTTCCATACATGATTAAAAAGCAGCTAGCTCATGCGCACCGTGGAAGCTGCAGGAGACCCTACTAAGTTGGCTTGCTGTATGGATCAAGTGTCCAGGAAGAAATAAACACGTGGCATGGCAGCTGAAGGTTATCTTCTCTACACAAGTGAATGAGAAAAGTCTGAAGTTATCCTATTAACTGATTAAACATTTAAACACTGTATCCTAAGTGGAATAGAAATGGTATAGTTTTTGGGATTCAGTCACTCACTTCAGAATTAATATTGCAGTTTTTTTAGGATTTTATGTGGGCAAAGTAAGTGAACTGGAAAATCCTATATATCCTGTCACACAGTTAGAATGGGATAATTTATTTAGGGTATCAGTCACTTCTGGACTGGTAATCCTGGGACCTAAAATTTTGGTGGCCACATTCTTCATAAAGTGGACCAGAAAAGCCCACAGTAATCTCAAAAACTGACTAAGACTTGAAAACCTATATCCTGGGCCAGAACCACAGTATGAATGCCATTATTTATCTGGGGGTGATTCACTCAACTCTGTACTGGTAATAATGGGATTTGAAGAATATAGGCAGGAATCTTCTTTAGTGAGACAAACAAAAAACCCTAAAGTAATCTTTATATTATACTAATAATTAAAAAACTCTGTATAACTGAGAATGGCAAAATCTATTTGAAGGTCACTCAGTTACACTATATAGAGCTTTCTAGAAAGGCCTTTTTTATCCAGGCAGCCAGGTTGTATTACTGCAGCTGCTATTTGTGACAGATTGCTGCTCTGGCTAGCATCTGACTCCCAGCGATGTATCCACTTCTAGCTCATTCATCTTTCAACTGGGGATTCCCAGATGACAGGTAAACTGGGATCAAGATAGTGTAAACAAAAAGGTGGGAAATCCCTCCCATAAATTACCAGACCCTTCAGGTTTGGTATGAATTTTAAGGGTGACCTTGAGAAAACCAGAAACCAGATGCTTCAGGTCTTGGGTGGGTTTTAAGGGTGAACCCCTCAGGAAAAAAAAATTGGGGTCAACTCCAAAATCATGCCTGACCCTCATTTAAGCAGCACTGTATGCAATATATACAGCTTACTGTAGCAACACTGACATTTACAAAGAAAAACAGCTGTTTACATTTCTAGTTGAGGTAACTGTACTTCTGTTTGTAAGCAAATCACCAGGGATTCCTTTCATATCATACCCGTATCCTAGATAAAGGTCTGATATAGATGTTGATGATGCCCACACACAGGTGTGGGGTTCCTACTAAAATAACATAGTAGACCCTTATCCTTGATGAAGGTCTTCTGTGGATGTCAAATGGGATCCCATGTAAAAAAAAAAAAAAAAAAAAAAACAGTGTGGGGTCTCCCAAAAAGGTCCCCAAATATTGTAGTGACTGCCTGACTACTTCAGCATTTTCACTAGGACATTTTGAACAGTTTCTATCTACTTAAGTAGAAATCAACTTTGAATTAGATTCTTTAGGACACTTTGGGGTTTATTTACTAAAGCTGGAGAGTGCAAAATCAGACTCACTTCTGCATAGAAACCAATCAGCGTCCAGGTTTCATTGCCAAAGCTTCATTGAACAAGCTGAGGTTAGAAGCTGATTGGTTTCTATGCAGAAGGGAGTCTGATTTTGGACTCTCCAGCTTTAGTAAATAAACCCCTTTGACTCTTCCAGAAAATCTTTTTATTTTACCAGGTGTCAATTTCAAAAGGGTAAGAAAAAAGAAAGAAAAAAGTTCTTGGTCTACCCTATTTGCTTCCGTGTGGTTGAAGCCTTTGCAAAGATGATCCAGTATCCATATCCATATGACATCAATATGTAGTGATCCACACACCCCACATAGGATATACCTCAGTCTCTTTATTAGAACTCTGGAGTATCAGTGCTTTGCACCTATACTTTTTGGAGACTTTTCATGATACTAACCCCTCCCAAGTTCTTCTTCTCTCACACCCATCCCTCTCCCCTCCCTCTAACCTCTAGTACTTTGAAAACTTGCTTTTTCTTACTTCTTTCTTCCAAGGGTCTCTTTCCACTTCTTTATTCCTCTGTTCTCATCACCCTCTTTCTCTTTGGTATCAGACCACTTACTAACTTTACTAAATCGAGTTCCTCATATGCTTTCACTCAGTATGATCTTAGAACAGTTTATGTCTCTCAATGTTAAGAGTCCCAGAAAAGAGTCTATAAGTCTTTAAAAAGCTCTGGAGAGTTAGGGAAAAAATTTCACACCTCCAGGAGACTGTAATAAAACAAGCCCCCCAAGACTAGCTGAAAATATAAACCATAAGAGCTTTCAATGTGCCACATCCAAATATTGCATAGAAAAAGGAAAAAAAAATATTTTAGAAAGTAAAAGGCGGACTTTATAGGCACCAAATGAGACCACACATCCTTGTAAAAAAATTGTATGTATTTTATTCAAACAATATTGTAAAATTGGACACATATAGCAATATATGCCTGGAATAAAAGATACTGGAGTACCCCCAGAAACAGTTAAAACCTCTTCATAACATACAATTGATGTGAATATATGTACAAGTTCATATTTTGTCCATCTTCAACGGTCAACGCATTTCACATTCAGCGTCTTTTTCAAATTTAAGGAGACAATACATTAATACTGTAGAAGACACAATATACAGTGATCTTCATTCCATAAGCAATGTGTACACGTGTAATAGAAAGACAATGAAAAAGGCTCCCATGGGTGGGACACATTGCCAAAGGATCCAGAAAAAAGTCTTACAGGCAAACATAGGGGTAACCAAGGGAGACTGTCATTTAACAAATGCTAGGATTGCTGTATCTGGCCCTTGGTCTCTGGGAATATGGTGGTGGATTGTTTTGGATCCAGTTGGTCTTTGGGTGATCATGTGAGTTAGCTGGTTGCTTCATCCTTTTGGATGATAATAATTGGTGCTCAGTTGGCAGATACCTCCTTTTTTACAGCATATTGAGTAATTATTCCCCTTGTGTCTGTGTTGGGTGGTGGTTTCTGCTTAGGCCCCTATGCACACGCCCACATTCCACTGTGGGCAATGCTTCCGGTCATGCCCTACGCTCCACCGCGAAGGGCCCCTTCTTGCACATGCGCAATAGTGGACACACGCTGTGTCATGACGTCAGCACATCGTCGCCTCCTTGTGACATGCTTGCTTGGCTGAATGGCATGGCTGGGATATATTAGGGAGCCTCAGTTTGAGGCAGAGTCTCTTGGCGTGGAGTGGTGGCTATGTCTCAGTTCCCAAAAGGTAGATATATGGTCAGACTGAAGTGGACATTATTAATATATGGGTTAAGTTGTTGGAGGCGGATATTCAGTTTAATGGTGGTTTCTCTTAATCTTAGATGGCATAGGAGGAATGACTGAAACTGTGGAGTTGTGGCTTGCAGAGTGTGTGACCCTCATGGTTCAGGTTACCTACATGTATGGAATCTTATATATACATGATAGTTACTGGTGTCCAATAACCTGTATTTTGGTAGATAGGACTATGGTGTAATTTAAAGGAGCCGATGCATTGAGAGATACACTGATTTATAAGGAGCTAACAACTATGTTAATTGGGCAAAATCTATCAGTCTCTGGGGATGCTGACTTTACCAAAAAATCCAATTTAAATAAAAGTAAGCTATTCTACCCATCTATGCTGGAAATTGTGAGTAAAATGTATAAGGATAACCACTATAAGTAGTCTTTTCTCCTATAAATCATTTCCAGGTGCACAACGTTCACAACATGAGTAGAATATTTGGTTTTCCAAGAGGAATACATGCTGAAAAAAATTTGAAAATTCTGTGTAAGTATATGTGTAATAGAACAGTGATTTGTTCTGTGCACTGGAATTTTAGAAGGAAACATAATGACAAGTAATTACTTTAGCATAGTTGTTTTATTACTTATATCTTCATAGTGATGTTGATGGGCCTCAGCCTTGATATCAGCCTCCTCAGTTATTGGGAGTCTCCCTTGGTGGCCCCTATGTTCCCCTGTAAGACTTTTTTCTGGATCCTTTGGCAATGTGCCCCACCCATGTGAGACTTTTTCATTGTCTTTCTATTACACATGTATACATTGTTTATGGATTGAAGATCAATATATATATATATTGTGTCTTCTACAGTATTAATGTATTGTCCCCTCATATTTGAAAAAGACGCTGAATGTGAAACGCGTTGACCATTGAAGATGGACAAAATGTGGGCTTGTACATATATTCACATCAATTATATGTTATGAAGAGGTTTTAACTGTTTCTGGGGGTACTCTCCATATATCTTTTAATCCAGGCATATATGTCCAATTTTACAATATTGTTTGAATAAAATACATACAGTTTTTTTTACAAGGATGTGTGGTCTCATTTGGTGCCTATAAAGTCTGCCTTTTGCCTTCTAAAATATTTTTTAGAGTTTTTTGCACTCACTGAAAATAGTTACCCTTACTCTTATCATAGCGTTTCTACTAATTCTATACTGAGAGTAGTCTCCATAGTCATATCCTGGTACTTTGTGGATCAAAAGGAAATACAAATTGCAAATATCTCCTCCTGAGGGGAATATTTAAATGGCAGATATGTTTACATTGGCATATACCGTATATACTTCGTATTGCCTCCCAGCTTGATTTTCTATATTTCAGCTTGGACTACCTCTCCGGTTTTACTGAAGACACTTTGATTCTGGGAGCGGATTTCAATGTGACCTTTGTTGCGTCTGGTAGGCATTTCATGGGGTTCTTCTCATCTGGTGAACTTTTATTTAAAATATTTCATAAAACAATTATTCACAGAATGGTTGATAAGATATTTATCTTTTGGCTTATTAATTATAATGACACCAATAATTATTATATTTTTCTCACATGTCCTCCAATCTTATTCTAGAATTATATTTTTTTCAGCATGCCTCGCTTGGCTTAGTAAGGGTAGTAGGCACGTCATCAGGAAGGTACACAGGGTCTATGGTACATGCCACTGCTATAAACATTAGTATTGCCCCTGAAAACCCATGGATTTGGAAAGTAAATGAGCACCTTATTCAATATTAACTAGTTAGCTCTGGGAAAAAAAATAGCAGTCAAAATTTTGTATCTAAGGATATCCCTGATGTGTCCCAATTTCTGTTTGGAATGCATAAATATGTAGTCAGATTCTCTCTAACTCATCTTAATAAGTTATATTCTCTGGCAGAAACCGATGCTGCTTCTCTAGATACTCTGCCAGTGGTTGATGCCACAGTAGTGGGCCTGGCAAAACATCACACTTCCCATGTAGGATTCAGTCCCTTTTAAATACAGGGGTTGAACAAAATTTTGTAAACAACAAGTAAAAGAACAAAATTGGCACTTAATAGGGTGTTGGACTGCCTTTGACATTCAAGAAGGCATGAATTCTCCTGGGAGTTGACAAATATAAGTCTTGTTTGGTAGATAATGGAATCTTATACCACTTTTCATGCAAAAATCGTTCCAGTTCTCGCAGAAATACTGGAGGCAGAAAACAAGCACAAACCCTGTTCTCCAAAACTGACCATAGTGGCTCTATGATATTGAGGTCTGGCAACTGCGATGTCCAGGGAAGATGCAAGACTTTGCCTGCATGCTTGTCAAACCACATTTTGACAACAGTTGTGTGAATCAGAGCATTATCATCTTATTTACTAAAGCTGAAGACTGCAAAATCAGGCTCATTTCTGCATAGAAGCTAGGGGCGGACTGACCATTCGAGCATTTGGGAATTGCCCGAGGGCCCAGGGTCAGTAGGGGGCCCAGTGATAGAAACCAATCATCTTCTAACCACAGCTTGTTCAATTAAGCTTTGGCAATAAAACCTGCTTCAAGGTCCAAGCAGTACTACTTCAAAGTTTTTTGAGAAGTAGTACTGCTTGGACCTTGACGAAGGGGACATACCCCGAAAGCTTGTCCTGAAAATTGTATGTTAGTGCAAATAAAAAAAGGATCATGGACAGTACTCAATTGTTTCTGTCGCAAGTGCACTAATACGGCTACAGTCACCTCAAGCAATAAAACCTGTAATCGCATTGGTTTCTATGCTGAAGTAAGCTTGATTTTGCATTTTTCAGCTTTAGTGAATGGTCACCAAAATTTGTACATAATTGCTGGCAGTGACTTTACCTTTCAAGGTGATGATGGGGTCTGCAGAATATCAAGATATGGCTGCCCAAACCATGATTGCACCGCCACTATGCTTTATTGTTGGCACAAGGCAGTCCTGGTCGTAAGCTTGGGATAATATTACAGTCTTCCATTGATCAATGGTCCACGATTATGGGTGTTAAACCAAACCACTCTCTCATCTTCTGAGCATTAATATCGGTCACTAATGATTTGGCAGTTGCAGCTTGGCCATGAATGTTTCGCTTATGGTGTTCCCTCCGCACAGTTGTTGTGGACATAGGCTTTGGAAGACTGAGAATGAGCTCTGCAGTCATTTTTTCAGTATTTGTTTTCTTACTCCAGGTCATAATCCTGCTCAATGTCCTTTTGTCTCTTTCATTCAGTTGACCATGTCAACTGCACTTATGTTTATCAGACGACGTTTTCCTGTGACCCATGCCGCCCGGTAGCAGTATTTCTGCTATAGGGCGGTCAGGAAACAGTTAAAGAAGTGGTTTGTGGTACGGTGCTGCGTTACTTTACCTGACAATTAAAGTAAATGAAATGTATGTCCTTTTTTCCCATGAATTGAGCTTTCTTTCGATGGTATTTTATCGCCTGTGCGTTTTTATTTTTTGCACTATAAAAAAAAAAGACCAACAATGTTGAGCAAAAAACAATATTTTAGACTTTTTGCTATAAAATATATCCAGCACAAAAATGTAGAAATCAAATTCCGTCATAAATTTAGGCCAAAATATATTCTGCGACATGTCTTTGCTAAAAAAAAATCCCAATACGTGTAAATTAATTGGTTTACGTGAAATTAATAGTATTTACAAATGGCGGTATAGATACTGGAATTTTTTTTTATACTAATAATAAGCGACTTATGGTGGTGATCAGTGGCTTATAGCGGGACTGCGGGTGGCATTCCTACACTAGAAGGAACTGACTTGGTGTCACTGACCAAGTGATCAGTGCTAAAAAAAAAAAGGCAGTGACACTGTACTAATGGTACGGGGGAGGAAGGAGTTACCAATGAGGGGCGCTCAACGGGTTAAATGTGTGATGGGAGTGTTTTACTAGGGGGCGGGGGTGTGTGCTTCACTGTAAGCACACTGATAGGGATGGCTGTGCTCAGTCATCCCGAGCAGTGTGCCCAAACTGACAGGGAGAAGGGCTGTTGGTAAACAATGCAGCCCTCCTCCCTGACAGTGATCGCTGGTAATCACCGGGCGTCGGCAGGTAATTACTGGCCGGGACCCGGTGATTGAAACCTGGGGCCGTGATCGGAGGCACAGATAGTGTGTTCGCACACAAGTGATCATGCGCCTCCCTGCAGCAGTAAATCTACTGTAGGCAGTCCTAAAGTGGTTAAAACAATAGAAAATGGAGCATCTTGACCAGAGACAGGGCCGTAGATAATTTTTATTTCTAGGGGGCTTCAGCTCGCAGCTGAGTCATTTTTTTACCGCCTCCCAACCACTCCCCCTTAAGCTGCCAAGGCAACAGACGGGTACCCAGCTTTCGCACCTGACAGGCAATAGTGTCTACCAAACATGACCCATTCACCCTGTCTTTGTGGTCTGGTGGTGCAGATTTTTAGGTATTTGAAAGCAGAGGGGAGGCATTAATGTTGTCTCCTCACTGACTGTTCTAATGCCTTCTGAAGAGCGGTACATCATATATCACTCTTCAGAAGGCACTGCAAGTGTAAACAAGCCCTTACTCTGCAACCTGAGCAGGTGCCCAATCAGTATTGTGTCAGCATTTGCAGAACCGTGTTGAATCTTTAGGCAGCTGGATGTAAACAGACTTGCATCCATCTACACCATGTTTCCTCTGATCTGCCACATTCAGGTCCAGAAAAATGGGAAAGGATTAAGTCCTTTTCCATTTTTTTCTGGACCTGAAAAGACTAAGAGGTAGATGAATGTAAATAGACAGAAGTCTATTTACATTTCTGCCCATAGACCTGCATGGAGCTTCTGATCAGGTCCACCTGAAAAACTGACAGGCAGCCTGCATCAGAAAGCTTATGTGAAAGGGGCCTATGGTTGAATTCATACAGGCATTTAACCACACTGGAAATCCCAGTGACAAGAATCTACTGATTCCTATGGCTGGGATTGACAGCTGTGTGTGGACAGCTGCCATTGTTTGCACAGCCAATGACTGTTTAATCGTGGCTGACCACATACAAAGTGCAGGTAATTAGTGGCTGTGTGAATAGTCAGGAATAGCTGTGGCTAACAACAGCCTGTCATTGCATTTTACAAGCTTGGTGGCCACAGCTATCCACACACAGCTGACAATCATAGATGCAGGAATCAGTAGACATAGCATATAATAGAAGTTACTTATTGACAGTCTCACAGACACAGATAAATCTCTGTCTTAAATCAAGATCCCCAGAGTTTCCCCCTCCCGTTACATCAGGGTCTCCAGAGTACCCTCTTAAATCAAAGTTCCCAGAGTCTCCCCTCCTTAAATCAGAGTCCCCAGAGTGTCCCCTTTCACCAGGTTATCCAGAGTACCACTTACATCAAGATCCCCAGAGTCCTCCCTCCTCAGAGTCCCCAGAGTTTCCCTTTAACATCAGAGCACACCCCATTCATTAGGATCCCCAATGCTTCCCCCCCGTTATACTAGGGGCCCCTCTTACATCAGAGTCCCCAGAGCCCCCCTTACATCATGGTCCCTAGAGCCCCCCTTTACATCATGGTCCCTATACCCTTCCTTTTATCAAGGTCTCCAGAGTCCCCTTTCTTATACTGGGGTCCCAGAGTCACCCCCCTTACATCAAGGTCCCCAGAGTTCCCCTACTTGTATCAGGGTTCCCAGAGTCCCCCTTCCTTACATTTTAGGTCCCCGTAGCCTCCCCTTGTATTATGGTCCTCAGATCCCCCTTACATCATGGTACCCAGAGCCCCCCTTAAATCATGGTCCTCAGAGGTCCCCCATTACATCATGATGCTTAGAACCCCCTTATATCATGGTCCCCAGAGCACTCATTTAGATCATGGTCCTCAGAGATCCCCTTTACTTCAGCCTCTGTTTCTTCTCAGTGCAACTATAGGACAGGTGGAAGCTGACAGGTTGGGCACTAGGAGTATGAAAGTTCTGACTTTGCCCTCCTAATTCTCTGAATGACGGTGACCAGGGCAGGACAAGCACGTGATTGGTTGCTATGATGCTGGCGGTCCTAGCAACTAACCACTATAGTAGGCAGCGCTGGTGGGTGAATGCTGTCAGTCAGTATATTGATATAGCTAGCTCTGAGTGCCACACAGCCTGCGATGTTGTCGTGGCTGAGTGATACAGCCACGGCAGCAGGGACACTGGTTTAGCATTTGGGCAAGACACTCTATGGTGGTTTGAACCCCCTAACCCTCCCTTATCTGCACCTCTGACCAGCAATTCCACATCTCACCCTTTATGTGCAAAAATCTCTAGTAAAAGAAACTAAGGGAATCTCTATAGAAGTCTCACTCTTTAGGTCCATTAGCTTGGACCATGATTACTACAGATTCCAGTGAAAAGGACTGGGGGCACACTGCAAAGACATCCATGTCAGGGGTGGGGATTGAATTCCAAAGGAGTAGTTTCCAATGTTTCAATCTTGGAAATTTGGGCAGCCCTGTTGGTCCTGGCATCCTTACCATGCCAGGTCACCAGTTATGCTGCTGATGGATAACAAAGCAGCAGTCTCCTATATTTAGAAACAAGGGGGCACCCACAGCAACTCAATCCTGAAGGATATCAAAGCAATTATGCTCTGGGCCTGAGGCAAAATTGTTAGAACTGATTGCAATATACCTACTGGACAGTTTGAACATTGAGGTGCATCACCTATTTTGGGACTTTCCAGACAACAATGGCCATGGTTTCCACTGGCCATTCATCTCAGTATTTGCCTTTCCTTTCTGTACCTCTTAACACAACAAGAGTTCCTACACCTGAATCTGCACACGCTTGTGCTTGTGAATATATTGAGAAGAGGAGCCTGGGATACTTTGGATATTCCTCGGATATGATCTTGATATTGTTGAAGGCAAGAAAACTGTCAACAAATAACTATGCAAACCTTTATGACAAGTTTTTGTCCTTTGCCACAATGAAAGACTTTTGATCATATCTTTCCAGCAGTGACACATCTCTTGACTTTTCTGCAAACAGTTCCAAATCAACTCCCTAAAAGTTAAAATGGTTCCAAACCCTGAACATGTTTTACCTTAATGCAAGGAATGCAATGTTTAGGTGGCAGTAAGCCTTCTTAAGCTCCCCTCCCCCCCATACTTACCTGAGCCCTCACTTGACAAGAGTATTTCCGGTATATTTTCTCTTTTAACCCTTTGTACCAGCATCAAGGATCTCAGGCTGTTATCCCTCCCTTCTCTTCCCGGTATAAAGCCCACCTGATCCAAATGCACCCATTCAGACATCAGATCCTTCAGTCTTGTCTCCAAAACCTTAGCATAAAGTTTAGTGTCTGTATTTAATAATGATATAGGCCTATAACTTGCACACTGTGAGCCATCCTTCCCCTCCCTTAGAATAAGCATAATGTGGGCCTGAACTGATTCTTCGTTTCCATCCCCTCTCCTATCGCGTTCATATATCTACAGATATTGGGGACAAGAAGGTCCTTGAACTTTTTATAATACCCCACTGTGTACCCATCTGGTCCTGGACTTTTACCTACGGTCATATTTTTTAAGGCAAAATTAATTTCCTCTGGGGTAATAAGGTTCTCAAGAGTCTATAATTTTTCTTGTGTTAATCATGGCAATTCTACTTCACTTAAATATTTTTGCCTGATTTTTTTCCTCTCCTCTTCATTTTCCCTTTGATTGCCACCCCTTGCCACTTCATAAAGTTCACTATAATATTTATAAAACCTCAGAGCAATATCAGCTGTATTGTATGCTATTTCTCCCTTCCCATCTCTTATTTTTTCTATAAAATTTCTAGATTTCTTATTCTTAAGTCTTCTCATTAGATGTTTTCTGGGTCTATTCCCCCATTTGTATCTTTCCTTTGAAACCTCATTAAATATCCTCCTTGTTACTTGTTCCATCAGATCTTTTAACTCATCTATTTTCAATATTATCTTCTGGTAAATATCTATTTCGTTTTTTTTTTATGTATTTGTTCAAGTTTATGAAGCTCTTCTATCACCGACTTTATTTTTTCTCCTCTTTCTTTCTTCTTTTCTGTTCCTATAGAGATCAATATTCCCCTTATATAGGCTTTATGTATCTCCCAGACTGTTGCCACTGATATTTCATTAGTCTCGTTTAACTCAAAAAATTGTTCAATTTCCGGCTTTAACCTTTTCTCCACCTCGGGGTTTTGTAAAAGCATTTCATTTAACCTCCAAGAGAGTATTTTATCTTCGCCTCTGCTTACTTGCAACCTCATCCTGATGGGAGAATGATCAGAGATAGACATTACCTCTATGTTGAAGCCTATCAATGTCTCCAACTGTCTATGCTCAATCATTAAGTAATCCAATCTTGAATACGAACCATACACGAGAGAAGAAGGTATAATCTCTTTCTCTCGGATGTTTTACTGTCCACACATCTACCAATTGATGTTTGTATAATAACTTCTTCAATGATTTCAAATTCCTATTCTCTTCTTTCCTTGTGCATGATGACCAGATCCCACTAAGGATCTAAACACACATTAAAATCTCCCGCCACAACGAGATACCCCTTTTTAAATTCAGCGAGTCTCCTTAGCACCCCTTCCAAAAACTTAGCTGGATTTTTATTTTGACAATAAATATTAGCCAATGTATATTTCCTTCCTTGTAATTTTCCCCTGATGAACTGAAACCGACCCTCTGGGTCTTCCATTCTGTCCTCCACGGAAAAATTTATTTTTTTGCAAACCCAATTGATACTCCCTTCGCCTCTTTTACAGATGAATCAGTGTAATACCACATTTGGTGAAACTTCGAGTATAATTTCACATTTGTATTTCGGGTTAAGTGGGTTTCTTGAAGAAATATTACATCTACTGAATATTGCTGTACTTCCCTGAATATCTTATGTCTTTTTTGGGGGAGTTTAGCCCTTTCACACGTTATAGGTCATAAACTTAATCCCACTCTTTTCACCCATAGTTATTTTGACCTATTAACTTTCCTTCACACAGAAAGAGATACAGATAGTTTATAGTGTGGGCATTTTTCCTCTTCCCCACCCCGTTCCCTCCCACCCTACCTTCCCTCCCATCCCTCCTTCCCTCCCATCCCATTCCTCCCCTTGGAATCTGACTCAGAAAATCTCTACTAATGATTCCTATTTTAGGGTGAAACTCGACACATGACCTCCTTTTCCATCTTTCCACCCAATTAAGCAGGCTGGGAAATCCCAATTGTATCAAACTTTTTTCTCTCTAATATGAATTAACAGTGGTTTTAAGGATCTCCTCCTTGCTAATGTCTCTGGGGCAATATCGGCAAAGATTTGTATGACTGTTTCTTCATATTTTATTTCATTGATCTCCCGCAGCCTTTTCCATATCCGTTCTCTGTCTCCTAAGTCCTGAAACCTAGTGATCACATCTCTGAGGCATTCTGCTGAGATACCCTTTGGCCGTCTAATCCTATACACTCTGTCCACTTTTAGATGATCTTTCTCCAATCTTCCCATTATTGGGTTACAGATTTTTTTCATTTTCCCCAATAAGTCCTCTTCCTGTCTTATTTCCTCTGGTAAACCTCTGATCCTTAAATTATTCCTTCTGTTGCAATTCTCCTGGTCTTCCAATCTAAGTAGTAATTCTCTCTGTTCTATCCGCCTCTCCTCTACTTGCCCTTCTAAGTTCTTAATTTGTTTAGCATATTCTTTTGTCTTTCTCTCTATTTTTTCCATATGCGTAAAAATATGACCCAGGTCACTACGGAGAGTCACGATCTCCTATTTCAGAACTGTCTCCAATTTTGCAAACATTTCTGCTAGGTCATTTTTGAAAAGTGGATGTATGTGATAGACTAACACAAAATGGCACATAATTGTAAAGTGGAAGGAAAATGATAAATGTTTTTCAAAATTATTCACAAATAAATATCTGAAAAATATGCCATGCATTTGTATTCAGCCCCCTGAGTCAATATTTTATAGAACCACCTTTCACTGCAATTACAGCTGCAAGTCTTTTTTGGTATGTCTCTGCCAGCTTTGCACATCTAGAGAGTGACATTTTTGCCCATTTGCCCATTCTTCTATGCAAAATAGTTCAAGCTCTGTCAGATTGGATGGAGAGAGTCTGTGAACAGCAATTTTCAAGTCTTGTCACAGATTTTCCATTGGATTTAGGTCTGGACTTTGACTGGGCCATTCTAACACATGAATATGCTTTGATCTAAACCATTCCATTGTAACTCTGGCTGTATGTTTAGGGTTGTTGTCCTGTTGGAAGGTGAAACCTCTGTCCCAATCTCAAGTCTTTTGCAGACTCTAACAGGTTTTCTTATAAGAGTGCCCTATATTTGACTCCAACCATCTTTCCATCAACTCTGACCAGCTTCCCTGTCCCTGCTGAAGAAAAGCATCCCCACAACATGGTGCTGCCACCATCATGTTTCACGATGGGGGTGTTTTCTTCAGGGTGATGTGCAGTGTTAGTTTATCGCCACACATGGCATTTTGCTTTTAGGTCAAAAAGTTCAGTTTTGGTTTCAGAGCACCTTCTTCCACATGTTTGCTGTGTCCTCCACATGGCTTCTTGCAATCTGCAAACAGGACTTCTTATGGCTTTCTTTCAACAATGGCTTTCTTCTTGCCACTTTTCTAAAAAGGCCAGAATTGTTGAATGCACAACTAATAGCCCTAACCCTGCTTTAAACTTATCCACAGCTTTATCCCTGACCTGTCTGGTGTGTTCCTTGGCCTTCATGATGCTGTTTGTTCATTAATGTATTTATACTGAGATTAAATTACACAAAGGTGGACTCTATTTACTAATTATACGACAGATAACTAAGTAAAGGAGGCTGAATACAAATGCACTGTATACTTTTAGATATTTATTTGTAAAATATTTTGAAAACTATTTCTCATTATTCTTCCATTTCACAATTATATGCCACTTCGTTTTGGTCTATCACATAATGTGACAGTTATGTTTTGGTTGTAACATAACAAAATGTTGAAAATTTCAAGGGGTATGAATACTTTTACAAGGACTGTGTGTGTGTGTATATATATATATATATATATATATATATATATATATATATATATATATTTATATACAGTTGCAAGAAAAAGTATGTGAACCCCTTGGGATTACGTGGAGTTTTGCATGAATTGGACATAAAATGTGCTCTGAACGTCATCTAAGTCACAACAATAGAAGAACATAGTCTGCTGAACATAATACTACACAAACATTAGATGTTGCCATGGTTTAATTGCACATAACATGTAAACATTCACAGTGCAGGGAGGAAAAAGTATGTGAACCTTTGGACTTAATAACTGGTTGACCCTCCTTTGGCAGCAATAACCTCAACCAAACGTTTCCTGTAGTTGCAGATCAGACCTGCACAACGATCTGGAGTAATTTTGGACCACTCCTCTTCACAAAACTGTTTCAGTGTAGCTGTCAGGGAATGGGAAGATCGCCGCAGCGATCGAATCTGCACATGCGTAGAATCCTGACAAAACGTACAGGCAGGCGGGCACTAGGACCCAGGCGCGCCTGTCACAAATGACGGCACTGGGCAAGCACTAGGACCCAGGAGCGCCTGTCAGGAGTTGGGCGGACTATTTAAACCTGGCTCTTGCAATGCTCAAGTGCCGTATGGTCTTATCTGTGTTCCTGAGTTCCTGTGAGTAGATTGTTTGTTGCCGACCCTGCCTGATCCTGATTTGCTGTCCGTCTCCTGCTCTGATCCTGGCTTTGTCTGACCATTCTCCTGCTTAACCCCATACGTTCTGACCTCCTGTTGATGAACCCGGCTTGTGACCTGTTTATCCCTCTGCCTGCTGATTCTGTACTACACCGCCACCACTGTTACCAACCCGGCCTGCCCGACGCTGCTTCAGTTACCTCCTCACAACAGACTCTTACCCGCTATACACCTTCAACGGTGCCTCTACCACAGCTGGGTGAACCCAGGGGCCGCGACCTGGTCTCGGCCTGCTCCAAGTCCATCCCCACCATGAGGGGCTCTGGTGAACAAGCAGGTCGGAGCTTAGATTCCGCGCCTTGGGGGATTCCGGTCTGTGGAGTGCTAGAGGCTACCGCTGCAGGATCCCTGACAGTAGCAATATTCTTGGGATGTCTGGTGTGAATCGCTCTCTTAAGGTCATGCTACAGCATTTCAATTGGGTTGAGGTCAGGACTCTGACTGGTCCACTCCAGAAGGCGTATTCTGTGCTGTTGCAGCCATTGTTTTGTTGAATTACTTGTATGCTTTGGGTCATTGTCCTGTTGCATCACCCATCCTCTGCGGAGCTTCAGTTGGCAGACAGACGGTCGTACGTTTTCCTGCAAAATGTCTTGATAAACTCTGGAATTCATTTTCCCATCAATGACAACAATCCGTCCAGGCCCTGAGGCAGCAAAGCAGCCCCAAACCATGATGCTCCCTCCGCCATGTTTTACAGTGGGGATGAGGTTTTGATGTTGGTGTGCTGTGCCTTTTTTTCTCCACACATAGTGTTGTGTGTTCTTCCTAAACAACTCAATCTTGGTTTCATCTGTCCACAGTATATTTTGCCAGTAGTGCTGTGGAACATCCAGGTGCTCTTTTGCAAACTTCAAACGTGCTGCAATATTCTTTTTGGACAGCAATGGCTTCCTCCGTGGTGTCCTCCCATGTACTCCATTCTTGTTTAATGTTTTCCTTATTGTAGATGTGTCAACAAAAATGTTAGCATGTGCCAGAGATTTCTGTAGGTCTTTAGCTCACACTCTGGGATTCTTCTTTACCTCATGCAGCATTCTGCGCTGTGCTCTTGCAGTCAGTTTTACAGGACGACCACGCCTAGGGAGAGTAGCAACAGTGCTAAACTTTCTCCATTTGTAGACAGTCTGTCTTACCATGGACACATGAACATCAAGGCTTTTGGAGATACTTTTGTAACCCTTTCCAGCTTCATGCAAGTCAACAATTCTTGATCGTAGGTCTTCTGAGAGCTCTTTTCTGCGAGGCATGGTTCACATCAGACAGTGCTTCTTGAAACCAGTAAACCCAAAACAGGTGTGTGTTTTTTAAGGGCAGGACAGCTGTCAGCAACACATCCAATATCATCACACTAATTGGAGTCAAGGTTGGCTCACTACTGGCTCCAATTAGCTCTGGAGAAGTCATTAAGCTAGGGCCTCACATACTTTTTCCTCCCTGCACTGTGAATGTTTACATGTTATGTGCAATTAAACCATGGCAACATCTAATGTTTGTGTAGTATTATGTTCAGCAGACTGTGTTCTTCTATTGTTGTGACTTAGATGACGTTCAGAGCACATTTTATGTCCAATTCATGCAAAACTCCACGTAATCCCAAGGGGTTCACATACTTTTTCTTGCAACTGTATATATATATATATATATATATATATATATATATATACACACACAGTCCTTGTAAACGTATTCATACCCCTTGAAATTTTCAACATTGTGTTATGTTACAACCAAAACATAACTGTCACATTATGTGATAGACCAACACAAAGTGGCATATAATTGTGAAATGGAAGAACAATGAGAAATGGTTTTCAAAATATTTTACAAATAAATATCTAAAAAGTATACAGTGCATTTGTATTCAGCCTCCTTTACCTAGTTATCTGTCATATAATTAGTAAATAGAGTCCACCTGTGTGTAATTTAATCTCAGTATAAATACAGCTGCTCTGTGAAGCTCTAAGAGGTTTGTTAAAAAACATTAATGAACAAACAGCATCATGAAGGCCAAGGAACACACCAGACAGGTCAGGGATAAAGCTGTGGATAAGTTTAAAGCAGGGTTAGGGCTATTAGTTGTGCATTCAACAATTCTGGCCTTTTTAGAAAAGTGGCAAGAAGAAAGCCATTGTTGAAAGAAAGCCATAAGAAGTCCTGTTTGCAGTTTGCAAGAAGCCATGTGGAGGACACAGCAAACATGCGGAAGAAGGTGCTCTGAAACCTTTTTTTCTTTTTCTTGCAACTGTAAATATTACAGTCACATCAGTCTCTGCCCTCAAGGAGCTTACCATCTGAGGTCCTTAACTCTCTCACATTCATACAAACATACATACACATACTAGTATTGATGGGTTCAATAGACCCCAAAGTGCATGCTACATTCATACTCTGGATTCCAAGTCTATAAAGACATTGAGGTTTTGAACAATCCAAGAATTTGTTTGGTGTTATGGTCACAGGATTTAAAAATATATATATTTTAATTGCTTTTAGTGGGGCAGTTCTGGGAACACAATGATGATTTTGGTATTATTTGGTATATTTTTGTATAATAAAGTTTTCTGTGTTAAAATTTCTTGCCATAAACTCTTAAAAAATGCTGTGTACTATGTAATTTTAATGGCATATGTTTTTTCACTGTTATATACATTTTTGTGTTGTGTGGCAGGACAAGGCCACGCCACTTTGTAAAATGGCAGTCTGGGCCAGGTTTTGGAGAGAACAGGCACACTAATGGTGTAGTTGTGCACTGGGTTCATATTAGAGCCAGGATTAGAGTTCAGGGCTTCACCCTCTGGGGAGACAGTGTGTGTTGCAAGGGAGGAGGGAGCAATGCATGCACTGTGTTGTCCACAAAATGACAGACAGATACCCAAGCCTGTGTAAAATATGGAGCAGCAGGCAACTGCAGGAAAAGGAAAGAAACAGACAGAGGTACAGCGTTTGTGCATGAGCACTGTGAAGCGTGTTAAATGGTCTGGAGGACCAAGGCACAAGGCCTGAGCAGTAGAATTGCAAAGAGAGCCAGGAGGCTGAATATTGTTCTTTTGTCCGTTTGATGGTGAAAACCCCTGCTTGGGAAACTGATGTCTTGTGTTGTACTTTGTCCTTTTAAATAAAAGTGAGCACAAAAATCACTGAAAAGACAAATCTGGTATGGAGAAAACTCACTGTTATACACTACAAATGAGCTACAAAATCCCCAACTTGTCACAGTTGTTTACTGTGCACAAAAATGTATAAATCAAATTGGATCATTTGTCTGAATATATATGCGCAACTTTGTTATAATTATAATGCGTATTGCTATTCTTTTGAGTTAAGTTATGGCAATGTTTTTTCTAAAGATGTGAAATTTTGAAGTCATGGGAAAAAAAGTTTTTCTCCCGATTTTTTTCCAAAAAATTGAAGAAAAAAAATCAATGTGGAGTAGTTTTACAAAAGTAATTTTGTTACCACTGGGAATGTGAAATACAGTGTATGTAAAAGTATTATACTCTTGAAATAAAAGTACAGCCTATTCAGTAAAAAAAAACTAAACTTACTTTTTAAAATGTTATCTTTTATTACAAATGGAATAACAAGGACTGTATATGTTAAGAACATATAAGAACATTTCAACTATGCATAATAACAGGTAACCACTCCCCTTTCCCTCATAATAACTTAACCACTTCCAGACCGGACACTTTTACCCCCTTCCTGACCAGGGCAATTTTCAGCTTTTAGCGCTATCACACTTTGAATGACAATTGCGCGGTCATGCAACACTGTACCCAAATGAATTTTTTACCATTTTTTTTAGATAGATAAAGCTTTATTTTGGTGGTATTTATTCACCGCTGGGATTTGTATTTTTTTTGCTATGTAAATGAAATGTCCAAAAATTTTTTAAAAAAGTGTTTTTTTTTATAAAATTTTGCAAATAAATAATATTTCATCATAAATCTTAGCCAAAATTTATTCTGTTATCTTTTTAGTAAAAAAAAAAAATCCAAATTAGTTTATAAGCAAAAATTATAATTTTTAACATTTTTTTTACATTTTTATTTTATTTTTTTATATTATTATTTTTTATTTATTTTATTTTTTTTTACATACTGTCACCCTAGCAGTACAGTGTCACCATGGTGACACTGTACTACTTGTGAGGGGTGATAAAGATTTTTTTTTTTTTTTTTACACTGATTGCTTTTACACCCATATAGGATGTAAAAGCAATCATTTCTCTTTCTCTCTGTGTGCATTCCTGCACTCATTGAGAAATACAGAGTGAGCTGTGATTGGTCACAGCTTGTCACATGGTACAAGGATTTTAGTGAATAGCCTTGTACCATGTGACCTCTGTGATCATTCACAGATTTCACACATAGTAAGCAATGATGTCACAAGTGACATCTTGCTTACTACTTTGCATGTGATCACTGATTGGCCAATCAGTGATCACATGATCGGGACCTCGTACAGAGGTCCCGTCCGACGATCGGTGTTTCACTGTGTCCGGAGGACACAGCAGGCACCGGATCGCGGTGCTGCGCGCTCCCAGGAAGCGCGCACAAGCAGGGTGCGGGGAGGCCGTTTATAGACGGCCACCCGACCCTGCAGTGCCACCGTCCGGCCGTTTATATACAACGGCCGGTCGGGAACTGGTTAAAAGCTTCCTGCCAATATGTAATATTCAGTTATTGACAATGAAGCTTATCAATGTTCTCCTTAATTTCAGGTGTCATTTTATCTATAAATGAAGGAATTGGGTATTTTTGTGAGGCAGTGGTTTGCAACACTTCCTTACCCATAGATGCTGCTATTGAATAAACACTTTGGGACAGGGGCAGACTGACAACTCATGGGGCCCCCGGGCAATAGGGGATCATGGGGCCCCTGTGTCCTCGCCCACACCCAAAAAAGCCTATGAAAAAGACAATGAAAGGTACCAGGGGCATCTCATGGGGCCTCCTACTGACCCCAGGCCCTCGGGCAGTGCCCGAGTGTTCAAATGGTCAGTCCGCCTCTGCTTTGGGATTTATTTACTAAAGCTGGAGAGTGCAAAATTGGGCTCACTTCTGCATAGAAACTAATCAACTTCTAACCTCAGCTTGTTCAGTTAAGCTTTGGCAATAAAACCTGGGAGTTTATTGGTTCCTATGCATATGTGAGCCTGATTTGCCCTCTCTAGCTTTAGTAAATAAACCCCTTTGTGATGATCCAGAAGCAGCAGAAAGAGAGTTTATGGAATGAGAACTCTGAAGGCAAAAGTTACTTGTACTTTCATTATGGTTCTCATCATTTCATTGCATCAATTATTTTTTAATTTCTTTAGGGCATATAAGGATGTGTTTTGCCATCCTTGTAGCATTTGGAAACTAATATTTATTTTCACAATATGTGTAAATTGCAGCTTTGCTCTAAGCAAAAACTGCACTGTGGAAATGTTTCCAAACTCAACATTTTACTGAAAGGAGGAAAAGAAAACATTTTACTGAACAGACTATCGGTAAACATAATGCTGTGATGGTGGAGAACTTTAATAGGAATAATTTAAAGGTTAAAAAAGACAGACTAGTTTGTCAGACAAATGTACCCTCTTACATGTCAATTAATGCCTGAGAGTAGGACAGAAACTATCATCTACTGTATCAAAACAATCATCCAGCTGTAGGAGGTACAAAATGGATCCCATAAGCAAACTACACTGGAGCCTTTCCCCTGAAGTGCCCCCTACTGGCATAAATCCATACTTCTCTTGTTTTAAAACTGCATTGAGAAATGCACTGTTTCTTGAACTGTATTCCAGGGGATTTGCTCATCTTCAGTTGAGAGAACTTGCAATAATTTAAGATTTTACATAAAGTCTCAGAAATCTTTTTTAAGGTCTTCATGTTTTATAGCTTGACTATAAGGCCATAGATATATTATTTATCATTGTAAAAGAACATATTCAAAACTTCTTTGTTTTTAAAATTGTTCTGGAAAAAAATGGCTTTGAAAAATGTTTCTGGGTTTTTTTCCAGGCATTCTCATCTCTAGTTGTGTTATGCTGAAAAATTTGATGGGTTGGCAAACTGGGACCCTTGACCTAATTTTTTCTGTGTGGCCCAGAATCTCAGTCTACCACTGGACCCTGGTACACCCATCTATATTCTAGACAGAAGTAGTCTTCATGGAAGACTTGCCTCTAAAAAGTAATATGACCACCACTGGAACAAGGTCTATACACCAAAACACAAGAACTGCTTTGCAGGAAAAATGTGCTCTGAACTGATGAGCTCAAATTTTAACTATTTGGCCTTAACAGGAGGCAGCTTGTTGGCAGAAGACCTAAAGAGACCTGGTAAAAATACTATGGGCAGGTAACAGTGAACCATGATGAAGGTTCCTTGCAGGTATCTGCATTCATTTGTGCACATGGATTTGAATATTTGGTGAAAACATACTGGGGAGATTTACTAAAACTAGAGAATGCAAAATTTGGTGCAGCTTCTAAGCAAGCCAGTCGCCTTCCAGGTTTTATTGCCAAAGCTTTTTTGAACAAGCTGAAGTTAGAAACAGAATGGCTACCATGCACAGCTGCATCAGATTCTGAGTGCTCCAGTTTTAGTAAATCTCCCCCCATATCTCTTCAATGCTGAGTACAGGCAGATAGTTTTTTTTTTTTACAATTAGATTTTTATTGAAGAAAGTTAGAAATGTTTCCAGCATAATAACAAAGAAAAGATTTTGTCTCAAAGAACAATTTATAATGAGAGATTTTACATATTTAACAAGGAACATAATAAAATTTGAAAATGTAACCAAATTCAGGGTACAAAACATTTTGAACATAATGTATTGCAGTATCTCTCATATGAACCAATCTTTCATAAATTGTGTAGTGGCTACATTCATAAAGAAGGAAAAGAAAGTAAGGTTAAGGAATTAGGGGAAGTTAGTAGTAACAGATGAGGGAGAGAAGAGAGAAAAAAAACTTTCTTTTTTCCTTCTTTCCTCCTAAAGAAGAACATTGGGAATATAGTTACTTCATCTAGTGTTCTGTGTGTTAAAGTATAGGTTGATCATGGAGACATGTATTTTTTGCAGTCGTAAGAGTAAGTGAAAAGGAACCATGTATTCCAGATTTTGTGATATTTAGACAAGTGGTGGGTTGTCATGGTCAGAGTTTATCCATGTGGTGGATCTTGTCCACTTCCTGCAGGCAATCTTTTATTCCCTTTGTTTTCCAAAATTTGGGAATAAGAGATTTAACAGTGTTGAGGAGGTGTTTTGTCAGGGAGTTCTAGTAACATTTGTAAGAGAATGAGGAGATGTGTAACAGACACCAGTCAGGATTTAAGTTGAGATCCATTTCGGTAATTTTTAAAATAAGGGTTCGGATATCATCCCAAAAGGCAGTGCCACCATATGTGTAGGAGAGTACCTCTTTCACTACCACATCGCCAACATATGTCTGAGCTCTGGGGACACCATTTATGAACTCTGTCAAGTGTAGCATACGAATGTGTAAGTTGTTTATATGACGTCTCTTGCAATCTCGTACTGAGGAAACATTTATGAGTTAAAGAACAAGCATTTAGCCATTGTGTATCTGTGAAAGTTGTATCTAATGACATTTCCCAAAACTGTTTAAAGTTATCTGGTTTCTCATTAGCTTTTGTTTGAAGCCATGAGTAAGCTAGGGATGTAATTGTCTTTGTCTCAATTCCCTTAAGACATATTGTTTCTAACTGAGTAAGAACCTTGGAAAAGGACATTTTTTGTTTATGGTTCTGGATATAGTCATGTATTTGAATGTAGGTCCAGGTAGGTATCAAGTTTCTGTTGCTAATATCGTGTAGTTCGTCCCTGGATAACATACCATTTGCCGAGATGCAAGGTGTAGTTAATAGAGGTAGGCCCTTGGATGTCTGTGATATAATATTTGTAAATAGGCCTGGCTTGGTGGAAATTCAGGGTTATTGGCAATAGGTGTTAAAAAACCTGGTACACTTGCAATATCCCAGGATCTTGAAATTTTGTCAAAAATCTCTAAAATTTCACCAATTGTAGGGCATTGAACTATTTGTTTATGATAGAAAGATTTACCTATCCATGGTAAAAACTGGATAGGTAGAGAGATCAAGGAATCTTCTAATGCAATCTAATCTTTATTGTTAGCATGACAATGCCAGTCCAACACTCTAGCCAAATGTTTAGCATATTAGTGTAGTTTGAAGTATGGAAGGCCCATTCCTCCCACCTATTTATATCTAGTAATCAAATAGAAGTGTATGCATTTTTTTTTTGTGGGCCCAAACAAATTGCCTTTGAATGTGTAGTAATCGTTTGAAAAAACTAGATGGTAATTTAATAGGTATAGTACAGGTGTCAAACTGGTAGCCCTCCATCTGTTGCCAAACTACAAGTCCCATGAGGCATTGCAAGATTGACAGTTACAAGCATGACTCCCAAAAGCAGAGGAGCTGGAGGGCCACCAGTTTGACACCCCTGAGATAAAGCATGCATGAGGTATAGCAATCTCGGCAAGATGGTCATTTTTATAATAGCTGCTCTGCCAAACCAGGAAAAAGTTTTGTTATTCCAATTTTTAAGATCTTGTTCTATATTTCTCAAAAGTGGGATGAAATTGTGAGTGTAAAGGTTCTCTAGAGTAGGTGTGAGCCATATACCCAGATATTTAATGTTTTTTTGTTTCCATCGGAAAGAACAACTCTGTGGTGTGGATTTAAGATTTTTCTGTGAGAGCATCAAATTAAGTGCCTCTGATATACCAACATTAATTTTGAAGTTTGATAAATAGCTGAATATTTGAAAGGTGTGCTTTAAGTTAGGTATAGATGTGTGTAGTTGCGACAGGAAAAGTAAAAAATCATCTGCATAAGCAGCAATCATATACATTCTCCCAGATACGGGGAATCCCTGAATTGAGTTGTTTTGATTGATCGTGCAAAATAAAGGTTCTAATGTTAAAATAAAATGTATTGGGGGTAAGGGACAGCCTTGTCTTGTACCATTTTTGATAACTTTGTGTGAAAGGGTACCATTTATTTTAATTTGTGCGGTGGGAGGACTGTACATAGTGGTGATCCACAAAAGCATTTTTTGTTTCAAGCTTATATGGAAGAATGTGGCAAACATGTAGTCCCATGCAACCCTATCAAAAGCCTTTTCAGCGTCAGTAAATAAAAGAAGTCCTTCGATATTTTCCTGCTTGGCTCTATGAATCAAATTAAGAGCTTTGATAATATTGTCTCTAGCCTCCCTTCATGGCATGAAACCCACTTGTTAAGGTCTGATTATCTTTCCCAACCAAGGTTGAAGGCGATTTGCAAGTAACTGAGCTAATAGTTTCAAATCAATGTTGAGGAGACATATCGGCCTATAGCTGGAGCAATCCATAGGATCTTTATTGGGTTTAGGTATCATGGTAATGTGTGCCAGAAAGGAAGTTTCAGATGTATGTTGTTGTGATGATAAGGAGTTTAATATTTGAAGCAGTGGGTTTTTAAGTAGTTCTGAAAAAGCTTTGTAATATTGGGTTGTCAGGCCTTCAGGGCCTGGGCTTTTCCCTGATTTGAAATCTTTGATGGCAGACATTAGTTCATTTTCTCTGAAGTCTCGCTCTAAGTCACTGGTGGCAGTCTGGGGGAGTGAAGGGATTTTGATCTGTTTTAAGAAATCCTTAATTATTTGGTCTACTTCTACCTAGTAGTATAGGTGGTTTATGGGGGTGGGCAAGTTATAAAGTTTAGAGTAGAAGTTGTGAAATTGTGTGGCAATTTTATCAGAGGCATGGACTGGTTTACCGTCCTCAGTGTTAATGGAGAAGATGTTTTCTAGCGTTTTAGAGTCTTTTAAAGCTCTGGCGAGGAATTCTCCACTTTTGTCCCCATGTTTGTAATAGATACGTTTTTTAAAGAATAATGATCTTTTGGATTTTTGATCTAAAATATTTTTTAAGGCCGTTCTAGTTTCTAACAATTCCACTGCTGATTGTGTTGAAAGGGAAAGTTTATGTAATGAGTCGAGATGAAAAATTTTGGCAGAGAGCTCATTTAGGAGACTTTCGGATTCTTTTTTATGTTTGGAACCCCATTTTATTAGTTCTTCCCTTACCACACATTTATGGGCTTCCCATATGGTCAATGGGGAGAGATCAGATGCATTTGAAATAAAATACTCCTTGATAACCTGTTTGATGTGATCATGCACGGTGGGGTCAGTCAGTAAAAATGGATTCAGTCTCCAGTTATAGGTTTTAGGAACTATGTCTGAATTTTTTAGTGTTAAAGAGATAGGAGCGTGATCTGAGAAAGATTGTATTTCTGTTTTAGAATCCATTAAGGTAGGGAGATCTCTCTGAGAAATAAAGAGATAATCTATCCTAGAGTCTCTTTCATGTGGAGACGAGTAAAAAGTGTAGTCTCTGTATGATGGATGTAAAGACCTCCAGGAATCCACTAGTGTAAGGGAACGCAGCATAAACTTAATTCTCTTTAAAGTTCTGTACGAGACACATGTTTTGCTGGATGATGTATGTTGGAGTGGATTAAGGGGTATATTGAAGTCTCCTCCTAAAATTATACAACCCATGGCAAACCATTTTAATTCGTCCACAATTTTTTGGCAGAAAGGTATATGGGCTGAATTCAGGAAGTAAACATTGGCAAGTGTTATAGGTCTGCCTTTTAAAGGTACTTTAAGGAAGAGATAGCTGCCTTCTGGGTCTATTAAATTGTCTGATACAGAAAAATCTGATTCCCTGCTGAGTAATATGGATATTCCTTTGGTTTTAGCTAGAGCGTTTGTTGAATGAAAAGCTTATGTATAGTGTTTATTGTAGAGTTTGGGGATGTTATGTGTTTTAACCACTTCAAGTCACCCCCTTCCAGTCCAGGCCAATTTTCAGCTTTCAGCACTATCATACCTTGAATGAAAATTGCGCGGTCATGCAACACTGTACCCATATGACATTTTTAGCATTTTTTGAGACAGATAAAACTCTATTTTGGTGTTATTTATTCACCACTGGGATTTTTATTTTTTTTTTGCTATATAAATGAAAAAGACCAAAAATTTTGAAAAAAGGTGTTTTTCTTATAAAATGTTGCAAATAAATCTTGGCCAAAATTTATTCAGCTATTTTTTTGGTAAAAAAAATAACCCAAATCAGTTTATAAAAAACATAATTTAAAAAAAATTCAATTTTTTTTATATTATTATTTATGTTGTTTTTTTTTTACATACTGTCACCCTAGCAGTACAGTGTCACCATAATGACACTGTACTACTTGTGGGGAGTGAGTTATTTTTTTTACACTGATTGCTTTTACACCCATAAAGGCTATAAAAGCAATAATTTATCTTTCTCTCTGGCTGCAATAGCCTTGTACTATGTGACCTCTGTGATCATTTACAGATTTCACAAGTAGTATACAATAATGTCAGGAAGTGATATCTTGTTTACTACTGTTCATGTGATCACTGATTGGCCAATCAGTGATCATATGAATTGGGACCTCACACAGAGGTCCTGTACAGCGATCTGTGGTGGTCAGGCAATGGATGCTGGGGGAGGGGGGTTGTTAAGAAACGTCCCCTCACATCAGCAGTACTCCCGTCCGGCCATTTATTGGCATGGGCAGGAAGAGGTTAAAGTACATTTCCTATAGGTAAAGTATCTTAGGTTTGACTTTAAGTTCTCTTAGGAGGGATAATCTTTTCTCTGGGATGTTTAGTACCCTGACATTATGCGAAATCAGGAAAGGCTTGTTTCCAAGTGAAGTATAAGCCATTGTACAACTAGATAGTAGCTAATTCAGAAGAATTAGTTAAAAAAAAAAGGGGAGGGGGGGAGGGAGAAGAAGAAAAGAGAGAAGGTGTAGAAGAGATGTGTAACAATACCTTTGATACTTGTATTCCCTGAGAAAGTATCCTAAGGTAGACAAACTGTAGATTAAGTTCAATGGGAAGTTCAGATATAATAGATGGTAATAGTCTACAAGTTATTAGTGGGGAAAGTGCCTATGTTTTTCGAAAAAGAATGAATAGGGCCGCCAGTATTGTACTCAATTGGCATTGGTCATATCTCGTTAAGTAACAAACATCCTCAGTGTCGGATAATAAAGATATCAATATCTCAATGGGCAAGACATCAGGAGTACAGGCCAGAGACAGAACAGAATTATTGTCTGAAGGGAGGAGGACACATCTCCCCTGGTCACCATGCAACCCACAATGAGTGGATGTGAAAAGCTCATGTGCATCCAACTACACAGTAAGTGCATAGATGGTAACTTCTGGAATAACTCTCTCCCCTCCTAATCTTTTAGTTACAGAGTCCCCAGCTGGCATGTTAATAGAGATGTAATAGCACTTTGAAGGCAAGATAAATATATATATAAATTACAAAAAGAACAATATTATATATAAATGGAAATGTAATAGGCATATATGCTATCCTGTTTAACCTGGTGTAAACAGCTATCGTAGCAACTGCAGTAACAGATATACAACCTAGTACCTAGGTAGATCTAAAGTCTCAGTTGGACAATGAAGGGTAGCCAGTATATCTTCTTGAGTGTAAAGATGGTCAGCTGGAATCAACAGTAGATGACTAATATTGAAGTATGAAACTATAACCCGTCAATTATTGAATTACTAATATCTTTTCTGATGTCCCGAACTGAATTTGAGAATTGAAGTGCGTGAGTTGGAGCCAGACCTGGAGTGTGCTAGAGGAATATAGGATGCAATTGGAATGCCATAGATGTAAAGCATCTATTTGAACAATTGAACAATGTTATGGTGAAACTGTAGTGTTCTATAGATGCAGATGTCTGCATCAACTGGTATGGCCTCAAGAAGGGAAAAAAATAGAAGGGTAATAAAGGTTAATTGAATCTGTTCAGGGCTTAGATTCAGGTGTCTTCTCTAACTCTGGGCAGTTTTGATCTTGGTGAGGAAAAAGTAGATCCAAATGATGAGAATTTGTCAGCTCTTCCTTTCTTATAGGGTGTCTTATTCGGTGAGTTACGAAGTAAGTCTGCAGCGTTGGAGGTATGTGTGGGGAGTTTAAACTCCCTATACCATTCGTGTACCTCGGTATATGGGATTTGTAGTGCAGAGCAAAAATCCCCCAGCTCCTGTAGTGCGAAGGGTGATTTCCATCTACTGTATAATTGATTCCTTTATCTCTCAGAACCTCTAACAATGGACTTGGTGCTCTCCTATTGTTTGAGGAAGATCCTGAAAGAGCTTAATGGTGTCCTCATTAAACATTATGAGATCACTTCAACTGAAAGCTGGAGAGACAGCATATGATATCTCTGGGGGGTGCATTCACTGCAATTCTGGGGCGTAGAGATCTGTGTGTTTGGTCAAATTCAATAGGTGTATCAGGATCCCTTTCAAGTACCCCATTAAAGATCTTTTGCAAGGCTGGTTTAATTTGATCAGGAAGCACAGACTCATGGACCCCTCTCAATCTGATATTGTTCCCTCTGCCATTGTTGTCTAAGTCTTCCAAATGTCTGTTTATAGTGACAAGATGTCGAGAATGGGATATAGATATGTCCTCCAGTCTGGTAATGGCTCTATCTCCTTGCTTCCCCAATCTTTCTGTTGCAGCTAGTTGATCAGAAAGTACAAGGAGATCAGCTTTTAATGTCTGCATCTATAGCAGTCACATCAGAAAGAGTGAGGAGCTGGTCTGCATGTCTTCTGTCTCTTACCCATTCCTCAGGTGTTTGTGTGGCATCTTCATTACTTTCCTCCTCATAGTGGGCCGTCGCCATCTTGCTCACTGAGGTGCTGCGCCTGGCGGTCTGTGATCTGAAGATCGCCAGGATGTGGCAAGCAGCCGAGTCAGTAGTGGTGCTCTGTGAGCAGGTGTGTGGTGCTGCCTTGGAGATTTTGCCCATTATCTGGCAGCTTGAGACTGATCTGCAGGCTGTGGAGCGATGTGGGTCCCGGAGCTCTGTCAGTGTGTGGCCATCTGCTCCGAGCGCCAAGCCACGCCCTTCCAGCAGACAGTTATCCATTATGCAATTCCATTACAGTAGCATCTGCACCAGAACCACCATAATTGATTCTTCTGGGATTACATAAAGCAACAGAAGCAACTGAGACAGACTAAATCCCCAGAGGAACTGTGGAAAGCTTATCTACATGTTTGGAACAACCTACCCATTGAGAGCTGCAAAAAACTGTGTGCACGTGTACTTGGGAGAATGTATGTTGTTTTGAAGGCAAAGAGTGTTTTTGCACTTTGTGGGTTGTTAATTGATAAATCAAAATGGTTAATTTCATTATTTTTGAAAGTATCCGCACTTCAAATAATTTTTTCAAAGTGTCTAAAACTTCTGCACAGCACTATACAGGTGAAACTAGAAAATTTAGAATATCGTGCAAAAGTTCATTTATTTCAGTAATGCAACTTAAAAGGTGAAACTAATATATGAGATAGACTCATTACATGCAAAGCAAGATAGTTCAAGCCGTGATTTGTCATAATTGTGATGATTATGGCTTACAGCTCATGAAAACCCCAAATCTACAATCTCAGAAAATTAGAATATTACATGCAACCAATAAAACAAGGATTGTAAATAGAACAATATCGGACCTCTGAAAAGTATACGCATGCATATGTACTCAGTACTTGGTTTGGGCCCCTTTTGCAGCAATTACTGCCTCAATGCGGAGTGGCATGGAAGCTATCAACCTGTGGCACTGCTGAGGTGTTATGGAAGACCAGGATGCTTCAATAGCGGCCTTCAGCTCTTCTGCATTGTTCGGTTTCATGTCTCTCATCTTTCTCTTGGCAATAACCCATAGAATCTCTATGGGGTTCAGGTCAGGCGAGTTTGCTGGCCAATCAAGCACAGTAATCCCACGGTCATTGAACCAGGTTTTGGTGCTTTTGGCAGTGTGGGCAGGTGCCAAGTCCTGCTGGAAAATGAAGTCAGCATCCCCATAAAGCTTGTCTGTGGAAGGAAGCATGAAGTGCTCCAAAATCTCCTGGTAGACGGCTGTGTTGACCCTGGACTTAATGAAGCACAGTGGACCAACACCAGCAGATGACATGGCTCCCCAAATCAACACAGACTGTGGAAACTTCACACTGGATTTCAAGCATCTTGCAGTGTGTGCCTCTCCATTCTTCTTCCATACTCGGGCCCTTGGTTTCCAAATGAGATGCAAAAGTTGCTCTCATCAGAAAAGAGGACTTTGGACCACTGAGCAACAGACCAGGTCTGTTTTTCTTTAGCCCAGGTAAGACGTGTCTGACGTTGTTTGTTGTTCAGGAGCGGCTTGACAAGAGGAATACGACATTTGAAGCCCATGTCCAGGATCCGTCTGTGTGCGGTGGCTCTTGATGCACTGACTCCAGCCTCAGTCCACTCCTTGTGAAAGTCCCCAACACTTTTGAATGGCCTTTTCCTGACAATCCTCTCCAGGCTGCGGTCATCCCTGCTGTTTGTGCACCTTTTTCTTCCACACTTTTCCCTTTGACATAACTTTCTATTAATGTGCTTTGATACAGCACTTTGGGAACATCCAACTTCTTTTGCAATTACCTTTTGAGGCTTTCCCTCCTTATGGAGGGTGTCAATGATGGTTTTCTGCACAACTGTCAGGTCAGCAATCTTTCCCATGATTGTGATTCCTACTGAACCAGACAGAGAGACCATTTAAAGGCTCAGGAACCCTTTGCAGGTGTTATGGCTTAATTAGCTGATTAGAGTGGGACACTTTGAGCCTAGAATATTGGACCTTTTCACAATATTCTAATTTTCTGAGATTGTGGATTTGGGGTTTTCATGAGCTGTAAGCCATAATCATCACAATGATGACAGATCACGCCTTGAACTATCTTGCTTTGCATGTAATGAGTCTATCTCATATATTAGTTTCACCTTTTAAGTTGCATTACTGAAATAAATGAACTTTTGCACGATATTCTAATTTTTTGAGTTTCACCTGTATATTACTTCAAGAAAAAGGACATTTTACTAGGAATTTTAATCCCTAAGTTGTAATTACTTTTTTATTCACAAGTTTTGCAGCCTTTTTGGGAACAGGGTCTCTGGAAATCCTGTAATTTATACTAACAAACCTAGCCCCTCTTATTAATTAGTGCACTCCTCTTATTAAATAGTTCACTCAGATAAAGTAATAGAAAAAAAGTCTTTAGAAAGTGACATAAGAGAGCAAAAGAGTGCTTTCTATCATTTTAGTGAAAGTGATTGAAACGTGTTGCAAAAACCAAGGTGTCTAGAAATCACCCACAGAAAAATTAGCACAGTAATCAGGGGCGTATTTACCACAAGGCAAACAAGGCAGTTGCCTAGGGCAGCATTTTTCAGGGGATCAGCACTGTCCCCTAGAAGAAGGGACACTTGCAGCGTGGGGACCAGGTGGGATCTGAGATAGGCTGCAGACTGCTTGATGGTGTATGCAGAGCCTGACTCTTGTTTCCGGGAATGTCCGGAGCTGTAAAGGTGAGTCACTTTCTCTCCATGTGGGGGCAGGGGTGTTGTTGGTCAGTGTCAGGCGGGGGGGGGGGGGGGTCTGATTTTTGCGTTGCCTAGGGCAGCACAAAACCTAAATACACCACTGACAGTAATAGGTGTTTGGCCTCCATATTGTACCTTTAAAATGCAGTATTTCACACAACAATATATACTGCATTAAAGTAAAACTAAAGCTCAGCTTTTAAAGACTGCTAGCAGGCAGGCTTTTTATTGCAGACAGAAATGCAATATCTCTTTTGCAAGAAAAGACACCTTCCTGTTTGTCGTCTTTTTTGGAATGTACACAGAGCTGCACATGCACAGCTCAGTTTACATTCCAGCCCAGAGTCTGTACGCTGGGTTGTTCACTTCTGTGCATGTGTGGGAGCGACATCATCCTGCACCAGCCAATGACAATGACTACCACCAGGCACCTGGAAAAAGCACCAGTGAGGGACATCAGACCATTGAAAAGATGGAGATTAGCTCCAACTTAAGGCATCCTGGTAATTCAGAATGTGCTGCCAGTGCTTGACAACAGTCTTTTTAAGGCATGTGAATTGTGGTGCTCTGCAGCTCAGTTGTGTACCTTGCAGTTCCCTATATTGTTTTAATGCCTGATAAAATGCACCATTTACCGTGCATCACCACAAAGCATAGGTCTGAAGGGGTCCATTTATTTAAACTACTTTGTGTGCTTGTATAACATAAGCTTCTATATGGTGTGATCCAAGAAATCATATCTATACTATTATACAAAGAATAATCAACATAAAACTTTAAAGAAATGAAAAAAGAAAGTGGGTCAAAGTTCTGTTAGCTGTAGTTTTTGCTACATGTATGCCGTTCATTACAAAAGCGCATTGAAATAGGTGGCATCACAAATTGGTAATATGCTGTCTATGGGCAACAGTGACAAAAAGTTTGCTTTTTGTACAACATAACAATATATTCTTTAGTAACTTACACATTCTGGAACTATCTAAAGAATATTGTTGTTATTATTATTTACATTCCATCCTTTTCTGACTTGCTTTGATGCATTCTCTGATAATAAACAAAAACCCAACTGTGAAGATAAAAATGCCAAATCCACTTGGACATTATGTGACTAAGAACTAAGATCTTCTTTGCGTTTTTATGTTCAGGCTGACAACTACCTAAGGGGGCACTAGGCAAGGATCAAAGATTCTCCTAATGAAAATTACTAGAGATAATCACTTTTGAACACCAATAGAGTTTCATCTGTTAACCCCAAATGACTATCCTGGATATATGCTTTCAGTCCTTCATGAGATACTTTGATCATGCCATGATCAAATAATTATGTTAGATTGATAAAATCACCAAATGTTCCCTATGGTCTTAAGATGCAGGTGTAAAGTTTTTTTCCCCATGTGATTTCCTTACAGAGTGATGTGAGAAACCCTCGTAAATTACTTTGCATCAACTCTATTGTAAATTGAATCTCTGGGCTCTTTGCATGCCTTCATTTAAGATGAAAAAGAAACACAGGAAGCAAGATGCATATTTTCTCCTTGCATGTCTTTATTTGGTAGGAAAAGGAAGTACAAATAGCAGCGTGGAAATTTTCCCCTGCATGTCTCACTATTTGAGAAAAAAACGAAGCACAGAAAGCAACTTGTGTGTTCTTCATTAACATCATTAAGTCATTCTATAGTGAAATATAAGTACATTACACACAGATGATAGTTTGAGTCTGTGCAGTACTTTTTCCTAGATAAATGAGAACAAAGCCATAAAATGCATACATACCAAAAAATATGTGCAGTTTTCACATTTAGCTAGGCAAAGAAATTGACCTGCAGAAATACAATCTATAATTCAGAATCTTTTGGGGTTGCAGAAAAGAAATACAGTCCTGACTCACTTTGCAAAAAACAATCATGTATAAGCTAAGTTATAAAAAAACATTGACGCAACTTCGCCTTATTTACTAAGCTAAGTGAAGCTGTGCTAATGTCAGTCAAGCAATCATGTGCAAGCAAAAATCCTGTTTTTTTTTATTATTTTCCTTGCACATGACTAGGTATTCCTTGAGAATGAATGTTTTCACCTTGAAAATGAACAAGTTCTAAAAAAGGTCATATTTGCTTAAACTATATTAATAATTAAATATTATAGTCTAATATTATTTTTAATTTGATAATTGCATGTACTTAAATAGAGCTGTCAATTTATGCAGCACTTTACATATTTTTTTTTTACATTCACATCAGTCCCTAACCCTCAAGGAGCATACAATCTAAAGTCACTAATTCACATTTATACTTATAGACAAGAGTCAATGACCTTACCAGCATGTCTTTGGAATGTGGGAGGAAACCAGAGTACCCAGAGGAAATCCACACAGACAGGACTCTATGCAGGTAGTGTTATGGTTGGGATTTGAACCGATGATCCTAGTGCTGCTAGGTAGAATTGCTAACCACTTAGCCACTGTGCTGCATTTGTTTAGATACATTGTGTAAAACTGAGAGCTTCCCACATCCACAAAAGCAATGTGGATACGGGAACCTCCCCCACTGCACTATTGCATTTGACAGTAGGGACTCCCCTCCTTCATCAGAACACACAGATCAGCACTGCAGCAATTGGTTGCATACACTAATCAAATGTTTTCCAGCAGGACTGTTCAACAAAAGCTGGTCTAATGACTGGCTTCTGTTGAACAGAGAGGGTTACACAAATTGAAATTCAGTTGGTTCCTGTTGAACCAGCCAAATTCTGATATGTGTAGGGAGTTTAGGGAAGGGTTGGAAGTGCAAGGCTAGCACAGAAAATAATTAAACACTCTCAGAAGAGGAGAGGGGTATGGAGTGCAGGGAGGAAGGAGGCTATGCTAGGAGATTAATGCTTTCAGGAATGTTAAGATAGCTTTCTGTTAATGTTAACATGGCTAATGGGGAATGTCTATATTCTTTTACCGCAGATGTGAATGCACAATAAATATGTGTAAAGTGCTGAGTAAATTGACGGCACTATATAAGTACCTGTAATAATAATAAATCTGGTGACAAAATGAAACTAAATTTGAGAGGTGAACAAAGAAGAGATTTCTGGCTAGTACAGGTAATGGTAGGTATTTTGTGATCCTTGCGCCGAGGCAGGTCTTAAAATGTTTAAAATGGCTGATAGATTAAGTTTTTGTTAAATTAGTGAATGTTTAAAATGTGTTTTACTGCAACATGTATAGCATTCCTCTACTTTATATAGAAATTTAGTTAAATGTAACCCAGGACAGGCTTCAAAATAATGACAATTATTATGAAGTGCTGCATAAATTCCTTACTACTATTTTTTTTTTAACAGTGAATTTCTCTTAAGAGGTTATAAATCTTTACTTGAATTGGCTTTTTCAGCGAAAGCAAATCAGTAATAATCACAAAAGAAGTTGTTATAACCTCCAGGAACACATTCTTAAGCTAATTGCCAAGTTTTTCTTTCACTGCCTGTTTCTAGCGTTTATAGGTCTCTATCACATGTGCATGGCTTCAGGTTGCTCTCAGACATTTTCTGATTCATCAAACTCTATGCCAACTTTTGCTTGTCTCCTTCAGCTATGCATAAATCGATTACATCAATACATTTCACGTAAATTCCTTTTAAAGTAAACTTTTTAAAATAGATATTTCATCTTAGTTAATATGTTTTTAGACTCATACTTCTAGTTTTCATCATGTGCCTTCTTTAAAAACTGTCAATAAATGTATTGATTAATACCCCTGGGTGATGGCAGTTTTTGTATTGATATTCTCCTTGGCATTTTCTCCATACAAGCAGAAATTTAATTAATGCTTACATGTTCTCTCTGTGCTTGCATGGGTTTCCTTCGGGTAATCTGGTTTCCTCTTACACTCCAAAGACATGCTGAGAGGTTAATTAGCTCCTGTCTAAATTAAGACTAGTATATGTATGTAAGCACAAGATGCAGAGCCCCTAGTTTGTAAATTTCTTGAGGGCAAGGACTGATTTATAAAAACCCATAATAAATAAATACATGATCCTGCTAAAAAATTTAGTCAAGCACTTCTAACCTCTCCAGCAGCTGTGGGACAAGGTTTGGTTCCCCATCTTGTAGTCACCATGATTACCTATCAAGGTGCACTCTGCTATAGTCATTAAATAGTGGCCAGACTTATGGCTGCAACCTTAAATTCCACAATATCTGCATGTGGTGCATTACATCTGTGCTCATGTGCTGTCTATACAAATATTGGCGCAAAGCTGCATACAGCTGCCTTCACACATTCATTTTTATGGGCAGTTGTATGCAGCTCCAGGACATCCCATGCAGAGTTATGCACTCTCTTTAAGATGTATTGGCAAATGCATCTACTGTATGTGCATGTAGCCTAAGCCAAGCCATAGATGATTTGACCTGTGGTGGAAGGAAAGAAAATTACTCAAATCCTCTATCGACACAGTTAGTAGCGCTGTGGGAGAGATTACCCCATCTACATTGTGTTTTACTGGCAGGGAGCCTTCCCGCTTGGCAAAGCACGATGACTACTGCTAGCGACTATCTACTAATACTATCGACTACTGCCAGTAATCACATGTAAAAAATCTAGCAGGCTAATTGTGCCCAGGTAAATCAATGGATGGACTTGGGTGCAACCAGCCTGCAGGTCCCTGCTAAACCAGATGAGATTCGATCCATCTATGGCTAGTTTGAGTCTGATGGATTCCTGCAGAGGAGGGCTTCTTTGCTGCGCTAATAGGTTCCTTGTTTCAGTCACAAATGCAAGTGAGTTTTTACTTTGCATCTGTGTTGTTACAAATTACAGAGTGGGATACATATGGTAGAAGTGAACACTGATATATAGTTGTAGTCTCTTTATTAAAGCAGTAAGGCCAGTTAAAAAAAAAAGATCTTTTCCCTTCAAGTTAAGAGCATAATGTGCTAGTATGCATTGCATACCTGTAGGCACAAGTGAATATGTTCCCCTTTGTGAACATGTTTACCTGTTGCACCCATATCTCTTGCTGGTCAAAATAGAAAAGTGGTGGATGTCTTCAAAATTGGAAGTGATGTGCAATGGGGGGACTATTTTTCCAAATCAGAGGGAGGGGGAATCTTTGATATTTTGGTGTTCGTGTGTGGGGAAACCCCCTTGTCAAAATTGTTGGAAACAGCACAATTGGACTTTGTTTCCAACACTGAGGGAGCACTGTAATGGACTCTAGGTTCCTCACTTGAAACCACTGGAGGGATGTTGTCTCCAGATGTATTGGGGCCAGAGATAATCCCAGTACCCTGGGTACATGTAACCATACCCTTATTGGTGTTGGAGGTCATGGGTTCTTGGAAGTAGTAGAAGATCTAGTATTGGGAATTTCGTAGTATTTCTTGGAAGCAGGATTGGTCTCTATTTTTATAATCCTGTAGATCCCTTTCAAATTTCCCTAACTTCTTGTGTACTAGATAGTCCTAAAACTTTTGGATATTCTGATTGAGTACCTGGGATCATTTACCAATCAGACAAGAGGAATTATACATTTTATTGTGCTTTTCTGTCTCAGAAACCAATGTCCTTGCTTTCTCTAGTTTTCTATCTCTCTGCTTAATATTAAGTTGAATTCACTTGGTGGTGCAGAATTTGGCAAACAGATGTCACTCCTTTTTAAGATCCTCATCGAGGAACCCACATTGTTTAACTCTCAGACCTCTAGGTGTGATATTAATATCTAAATATTTTTCTAAAAAGAACTTGTCCCACCGTTGAGTACATTCAGATTGCTTTGCATTCTGTAGGGAGAGAAAAGTCATCCTCATATCCATTTTGAATTTTTCTGTATGTGGTGGGCCAGTCTTCACCTTGCCATGAGGCTTGGACCTCTTGGACATATTGGAAAGTTTGATGTTTACATTGCTCATGACTCCAACAAGGGAATTGAGTCTACTAATTCTGTCAGAATCCATAAGAAAAAAAAAGAAAAGAAGAAGGGACTGGTGGTGGGTGGTAATCTGTACAAAAAAAAAATAAGTGTCAGTGGGTAAGGTGATGATGTGTACAAATCTATGAATAAAACAACAGATATATGGAACAAACTGAAGACAGCCTGTAATAAAATTACCCATGCAGAGTAGCATTAATGAATTGTGTACAAAACATTATTCCTTATACAAAAATATATAAAAACATTACCTTGCAGGAAGGACACAGATACACACCAGTCATGTAAGTGAGTTGAAAGAAAGTATCATACTAAGATGTATGCATAAGATCAATAATGTGAGTCAGAACAGCCCAAAGAACCCAATGTGTTTAGATACACATCATTGAGTTAGGATAAAGTGCAAAATAGCACAATGACTGAATAGTTGAACATAGCAAAAATCGGATAGAAATAAGAGTATCTGGTTAATCAGTAAAATGGAGCGAACAGCTTACTGGATAAAACACCAAACTGGTGTATAAAAAGTTACTAACAGAACAGAAATAGAGTGATTCTACTGTTAAATGCCAGCAGTGCAACAGGCAGTCCAAGGTTGCAGATCGTTAGGTTTCATATGTTACTATTTATCCAAGATAGATCCTGATTCCACTTAATGCATGTAGACAATGCGTGGCCAGCTTATCGTGATGATACTGAATATATATTCAACTACTATGCTCCAAATGAGGAGATAAGGGCAAAGTGCACTCAGGGGAAAATGCCCATCCAGATAAGTGGACTCGGATCACAGAGTATTCAAATCCAGGTAGAGCAGTAATCCAGTGACAATATGAACAAGTTCGCTAATTACATGAAGCCAGGTGGTCTTATCCGGGAAAGCCACAGTCAAATTGGTCCGTAAATTAATAGAAGGAGTCACAGTTCATTAAGATGGAGATATTAGGATAGGAAGTCCAATAAAGAGTAGAATAGAGAGAATGTATTGGCTGAGATATCAGTGAATGACTGAATACGTCAGTATGGATAGTTCAGTACCTTACTGCTGCCACTTTCAGTTAATGTATCTCATTTCTCAATCCCTCCAATATTCTTCCTCATCCTTTTGCTGGTACATCCTCAGGTTGCCGCTCTAAATATTTCCAAAATGCATACATGTATGCAGGTTCCGCTGGCATGATGCACACCACACATTAGGCTCCATCCAAACTTGCTTGGTCCATCATGGGGCACTTGCATATACCATTTCCAGACGTGATGACGTCACTATGTAGACACGTTTTGTCCTCCAATCATCGCAAACTTCGGCAGAACTAGGAGGGGTCTATCATACGTTGGTTTAAATACCTTGTCTTTCAAGTGATGTGATAGTATTGTGTCAGGGATCCGGGTATGACCAGAAATGTGTGGACTGACACAGGGAAGTAACAGGCTTCAGGAATGATATAGTAATATAATTTATTATTAGCTACCCAAATATACAACGCTCAGTAAATAAACCAACCTTCCACTAATCTTAGTATGTGTAGGAACACAGGCGCAGTCAGGGCTGGAGAGGTGGAAGGGTCAAGCCGGCCATATGGTTCTGTTAATGACCGTCTGGTGATACCCCTAGCAGTCCTCAGGACAGGATTCCCCAGGGCGCGGAGTCTAAGTCCCAGTCTGCTTATTCACCAGGGCCCCTGATGGTGGGGATGGACTTGGAGCAGACAGGAACCAGGTCACGGCCCCTGAGTACACCTGCTCGTGGTAGAGGGATCCGCCAGAGGTATATGCAGGTAGGAAGCCTGATGTGAAGAGGCAGAAGGTGTAAGCAGGGATGGCTGGATCCATGCAGGATGGATGGATCGTCTGGGTAGCGTAAGGCGTAGTCAGGCAGACCAGGTCAGCAACGTGCGGGCAGCGAGGTACCGAAGGAGCAGGCAGAGAATAGTCAGGGTCACAAGCCGGGTTCAGGAACTCACGGCCAGCGCGGTACAGAAGATCAGGCAGAGAATGGTCAGGGTCACAAGCCGGGTTCAGTAACTCACGGGCAGTGCGGTACAGAGGATCAGGCAGAGAATGGTCAGGGTCACAAGCCGGGTTCAGTAACTTACAGTAACTACGGTACAGAGGATCAGGCAGAAGGTTGGTCAGGCAAGCCAGGGGTTAAACAGGAGACGGTCAGCAGGGTCAGGAACAATGCAGAGTCGGCAACAAATCAGATAGGCAGAGGAACAGGAACACAGGATACAAGGTACAGGGGCTCATGGGAAACATACACCAAGGCACTGATCACAGGCCTGGTCATTCCTTAAATACACCTCCTGCAATCAGCCCCAGGTGTTGGCTGACTGCAGGAGTGAGCTTCTGGCTGCTGAGAGCACCCGCTGGTCAGCCCTGGTACTGCAGCCCACACGGCAGGTGAGTCCCACCACCAGTGCTGAGTCCATTCCTGACATATTGTCACTACCCCCTTGTGTGTTAGGATATCATCATTACATTTTAAAAGAAAAAACATAAAAACAGACTACAAAGAATTTATAGTTTAGTCTTTTTACTGAAATGGGGATGGCAAACAGGAGAATCACACTGAATTGCCATAGTTTTCACTAAAAGATAGTGGTTAACAATTCTCAAAAAGAGTCAATTAGGGAGACATCCTGTTTTTTCAAAATAGAAATGAAACAAAAGGAACCGGCACTATTAAGGGAAGTTCAGTCTAGGAATACTGTAAAGTTTAGTTCAGTATTTCACCCCTTGGGTATAAAAGTGTCCCCAATATTTTTCTTTTTGTAATAATATCTTGTCAAAATCTCTTCTTCTGGGTGACATGTTTAGTAGAAAAATTTCCTTTACTTTTAGGGTTCATGTACACTGCAGCTGATAAACTAACATTTAGGAGCTGTTCAGTGTTTTTTTCAGCAGCCCTTGAACCCACCCTAATGTTTTCCTATGTGTCCATGTACACATCTTCATTTACAGTCATTTACAGGCATTTGAGCTTACAGTCATTTTTTTTGAACACAGAAAACTTGCACTCAGCAGTCGATTTTATCAGAGTTTCAAAAGCAAAACGCTTGTAAACACTGCTAAACGCGGCAAATCGCGTTTAAAAAAAATTGCATCTGAAAATGTTTTTTAGCTCTTCCAGTTCCCAATGCTGTCCAGAGCCTTTTTTCATCATGAAAAATGCATGCAAAGCATTTTCAAGGTACTCAGATGGACAAAACATTCCCACCAAGCTTGTCACACATTGTAATGACCAATTCACACTTCAGACCTCTCCCACCCTTGGAAACAAAAGATACGTTAATGACCATTCACACCTTAAATTCCTTATGAAGACCCCCTGTCAGTTGGCCTTAATGACTCACTCCAGCAGCAGCAGACACCTTTCCCACCCTTTGAAACAAAAATGTTAATGAGCAACTCACACCTAAGCTAATTTCAACACATACTGCTGTCTTTGCTTCTACTTTCTGTATTTCTCTGAAAAAGTCTGAAATAGTTAATAATTTACCACTTTTCAGTGCATTCTAGGCATTTGGGAGGTTCTCCTGTGCTTATCTTTAAAGAACGCTTCTAAACGCAAACACGCATAAACGCATTATTCAAACGCGGTTAAACAGGCATTTTTTAACCTATGTTTTCCAGCAGTTTCCATCGTTCAGAAGTGTCCAGTGTACATGTGGCCTTAGACCTTCTGTTTGTCCCTTGTGGATCTCTTTGAAATGCTGCGCTAATGGATTTTCCTTTTCAGTTTTCCTAAAGTTGCTTTTAATATCTCTAATATGTTCATCTATGCGGATACTCAATGGTCTCTTGGTCTTTCCTATATAAAATTGTTTTACATGGACACTCCAACATATAAAAACACTCTATTGCTAGAGCAGTTGATAAAGCTTCTAATCTCAAAGACCTTTGTTTTAGCAGCATTAGTGAACATTCTACTTTTCTCAACAAATGGACATATCTGACAATGGCCGCAAGCAGGGGCGGACTGACCATTTGGAAACTCTGGCACTGCCGAGGGTCCGGGGTCAGTAGGGCCATGAGATGCCCCTGGTACCTTTTTCATAGGCTTTTTGAGTTTGGGCAAGGACACAGGGGCCCCATGATCCCCTCTTGCCCAGGGGCCCCATGAGTTGTCAGTCTGCCCCTGTCCGCAAGAATACATCTCTACTATCTCTGACAAGTTTGAGAGCCAGTTACCTTTAGATTGATTCTTAAATTCCTCTTTGCTCCCATCTGGGGTCTGTGTCCTATAATGTCCGCGATAGTGGGATTAACTGTCAGTACATGCCAGTATGTTTGTAAGATGCTTTTAACATCATTCCATTGTTGATCAGATTTTAGTAATGAATCTGATTGGTCCCGTCTGATCTCCTATGTTTTCACTACATTTAGGTTTTAAAAGATCTTTTCTCTCTGTTTTTAAGGATCTATATTTAGCCTTCTTCAAGGTTCTATGTGAATAGCCCCTTCTCTGAATCTACAGCTTCCTTTTTTAAAAACTGAATTGTTTCTGGACAATTTCTCCGTATACAGAGAAATTGTCCCACCTGTATTCCTTGTTTAAGAGATTTCGGGTGGTGGCTGTAACAGCATGTAACAGCATGTAACAGAGTATTTTCTGCAGTCTTTTTTCTGAATATTCTAGTTATTAATTGATTTTCTTTAACAGAAATATATAGGTCCAGGAATGAAATTTCCCTATAGTCGTAGCAAAAAGTCAATTTAATATTTCTTTCATTCTGATTTAATGTCTTCAAAAATTCCCTAAGTTGATCTTCCGTTCCATGCCAAAGCCTCAAAATATCATCAATGTACCTCAGCCACTTTAAAACATGGTGAGGTACATCAACAAACTATAGACCACTTCCTGTTCCCACAAACCAAGGTGGAGGCACGCATATGCCAGAGCCTAAGGGGTACCTATTGAGCTACCACAGATCTGTTGATAGTTAACACCTAAAAATTGAAAACAGTTGTTAAAAGCATGAATTCTAAGAGATCCAAAATAAATGAATGCTGAGACCCCATTCCTAAGTAGTGCTATTCAAGGAATCACATTTCTGATTTCAAGCCCCAGATGTGTGGAATTGATGTGTAAAGTGATTCCACATCAATTCCTACCAGAAGAGTACCTTCTATCTTAGAAAAAAGTCTCTGGTATCCTGCACATAAGATTGTAAATTGGCGACCATATCTTTAATCATGTCATATTAATATTTGCCTTTTTTCTCAAGGGGACCGTTAACAGCAGAGACTACAGGTCTCCCTATGTCTGTGTATGTCTCCCATGTCTAGTTAAAATATTTGCCTCAAAAGCCCAGAGTAATTTTCAATTATGGGAAACCACAATTGTTGAAACGATTTTCTGATAGTCTGACATAAGTGCTAGAATCACCTAGTTGTCTTTTTTTTCTCAAATAATTTTTATTGGATTTTTCAAAAATACACATAAAATTGTATAACAAATCACGGTTGCAGTAGCAGTTTACATAATATGTAATTTGCAGAAGATGAACAATGCCATAAAAGTACTGCATGGGTAAGCAATGACTGCTAACAAGAATCATAGAAAATTTCTGTTGGAACGATACATAGATGTGTATAGGCCACTATATAAATATCAGAAAATGCAAACCAACATAACTCTCATATTACCTATTTAGGTTGAAAACAAGGATAACATGGTAACGAGCATAGATGTCCTGAAAACTCTCACAGAATTAGAATTCAATTATCAAAATGACAAACATTCCAAATGCTCCACTGTACCTCAAATTAATTTATTTTGCCATCTATAAGAGCCATAATTTTATCATATTCACATATGTCCTTGACTTTGTTAATAACTTCTCTTACATTTGGGGTTTCATTGGATTTCCATTTACTCTAATTATTGCTCTAGCTGTGTGGAGTATTTGCAAACAGACAGGTCTGAGAACAGTAGAGATCCGATCTATATCAATACGAAGGATAGCTAGATCCGCTGACTGTGTGATGAAAAAGCCTGTTACCCGAGATATTAGTTTAAATATTTCAGCCCAGTAGTATATTTAGGCACGACCATAGCATATGAATTAACGTGCCTGAATTCCCACTACCTCTCCAAAGCATACCAGAGGACTTAGGATAACATTTGGCTAACATGTATGGAGTAAAATACCATCTTAAATTAATTTTTTGTGCTAATTCCCAATAGTTAGGATATCTTGAGTATTGATAGAAGCAAATGCTTTGGTCCATTGTGCGTTTGTGTATTCACAATTAAGATAATTTTCCCATTTGATTATCTGTGACGTTTTTCTAAAGGATGATTTATCACTTCAAGTCGTAAAACAGAGAAATGCCTTTTGTTTTGGCCTTCTCCAAAGTCCATTATGACCGCGCCTTAAGGGATAATTGTAATGGACTTATATTTAAATTCTGTAGCAAGGAGAGGTTTCTTATATAAGTGAATCTTTCTCCATCGGGTAAAAAGTTTCCCTTTACTAAATCCTCGAATGAACACACCCCCTTTTTGTTTGAAATGTCACTAAGAGTGATCAGGCCCTTACCATACATTTCATTTGTGAAATGGATGGATATCAGAAATTTTAAGGAGTCTATAGGGATAGAAATCTTTATATAATCATCTTGTTTACCGCCAGATTTATTAAACTCTTGCCAAGCTTGAAGAGTGGACGAGATAACCTAGTGACTCCCCAATTGCTGTGGAGATTTGTTTTGCCTAATCATTAGTAAGTTATAAAGGGTGTTGGGGAAAACCCAATCAATCATTCTCCAAGGAACTCCAGTGTTTCAAGTGTGAGGGTAGAAACCAAAATTTAATTTTGACACGGTTGACCATCCCCTCCTCCTCAAAAAATTACACTCTCTTGGCCTCAGAGACTCCACTCTCAGCTGGTTCTCCTCCTATCTATTGCAGCACTCCTTCAGTGTTACCTATATTACTTCCACCTCCTCCTCACTCCCTCTCTCTGTAGGGGTCCCTCAAGGTTCTGTCCTTGGACCCCTTCTCTTCTCCATCTACACCTCCTCCCTTGGTCACTTGATAAAATCCCACGGCTTCAATTACCATCTCTATGCTGATGACACGCAAATCTGTCTACCCCTCACCCCTTGAGTCTCCACCCGCATCGCTAGCCTACTAAGTGTCATATCGGCTTGGAGGTCCCTCCACTTCCTCAAACTCAACCTTTCCAAAACTGAGCTCCTAGTACTCCCCCCTGGCTGGCTCCCAGACCTCAGAAGCAGCCTCCTCCACTAGGAAAGATGGCCCCTTGGAACGCACCGCTCGGCGTGCGTTCCACTCACCGGAAATGACGTTGGACGCCGAGACGGCCAGCCGGAAATATGTCAACGCGTTTCACCCCACCCACAGGGCGTTCTCAAGACCTTGTCATCCTGCTGTGTTACCTGGCTGTGGGGTCTTATTATAGGATCTGTGGAAAATAATTTTATACATCAATAAAATGCTGGTTAATACCTTTTAAAATGTGAGTGGTCTGGTTTAAAGCTTACTAAGATTGAAAGTTATAACGGTATCATGCTATTGGTTTTTTCTTCTTCCTGAATTTTGGTGGAGTCGGTGAGGGGAGTAATCGGAGGAGGTTTCTATGTCCTAGAGGAGGCAATATTTGAAGGTTTAAAGGGGGTCCAGGAGCCCTTAATAATCCTGAAAGGTGTTATACTCACCAAACATCTGGTGAGTGCGGTTCATGTTGGTTTTGCACTGGTGGATGGTGGAAGGATTATTATTGGCACTGAAGAAGTTTATGAAAATATAAGTTTGTTTTTTTATCACGGGACGTCTTCTTTTACCTGATTGGCTAAAAGTTTGCCCACCTTATTTCCATATCTATAGTTTGTGGCTTTTAAAACTTTAATATGTCGATTATATTGACCTATTAATAAAAAACTTAAGTCATGTCTAGCTTTAAACAATTGGTCTCTGATCTTCTGAGAAGGTAGAGTTTTATTTGTTACTTCTAAATTTGTTGTATTCTCTAACAACTCATTTAGCTGCTGCTTTCCTTGTCTCTTGACCTTGGAACTAATTTGGGGTAAGGAGGCCCCTCAAATAGGCCTTGTGTGCATTCCACAATGTGAAAGGATCTACAACTGAAGGGGCATTGATCTAAAAAAAATCCTTTAGCGCTTTAATAATTTCTTATTTATGTATCAGATGAGATAGAATTGAAACATGAGATAGAATTGAGACATCATTCCGCCATCTATTTGCCCTAGATTCTGTACGCAACTCCCCCACACAAATGGATATTGGGGCATGTTATAGTATGGATCTCAGATTTACTAATGTTTTGCAATAGGAATTTGTCCACCAGGAACATATCTATCCTAGAGTATGAATGGTGCACCTGGGAGAAAAATGTATAATCTCTTTCCGAAGCATGTTGACACCTCCACACATCAAACATATTTGACTTGGAAAGAAATTTAGCCAGGGAAGCTCTATAAGACCTAGAACTATAAGACCTAGAACAGTCCACACCAGGATTTGCAATGGCGTTGAAGTCACTGCACAAGATCACATGTTCCCTGCACAGAGACTCAATCCTTTTCCATAGTTTATTGAGAGACTTAATGTGTTTAATGTTTGGCAGATACACATTGATCAACATATACATGACAGTGTTAATCTCACAAATTAGTATAATATATCTTCCTAGATCGTTCAGTACCAACTCTAGTTGTTTAAAGGCAACCGTATTGTGAACTGCTATAAGCACTCCCCTCTTTTTCTTATCAGCATTTGAACAAAAAATATGTGGGAAGTTCCAATGTTTAAACACCGGTGGGTTTTTAGAAGAAAAATGTGTTTCTTGCAGACACAGTATGTTGCAGTCTAATCTACATGCCTCTTTCCAAATCGACCCTCTCTTAACAGGGTTATTCAAACCCTTCACGTTGAATGAAGAAATTTTGTAAGCCATAATGAGACACTGGGTGGAGGCGAATTAGCCTTAACCTCCCTGGCGGTATTCCCGAGTGTAGCTCGGGGTAAAGTTTCAGTACCACAAGCGGTAACCCCGAGCTACACTCGGGCTTACCATGCGACGCTGCTCCGGGATCCCTCGATCACTTACCTTGTCCTTCGCTCCCGCGATGTCCCTCCTGCAGTGTCCACGGCAATGTAATCCGGCGGATGCCGGCATCTGTCATCTGGGTTCCGTCCGCTGCGAGCGTCGGGACGTACGGGGGACGGAACGGCGGGAAATTTGAAAATGACAAAAAGTGACATTCACTAAAATCACTAAAATCACATTGTAAAACATTACTGTATCAAACCATTTCAGATACATTTTGTCCCGAGTGCTTTGTCCTGTGCCCTGCCTGCATTTTTACTGTTCTTTCTGCCTGGAAACTGAGAAAAGTCCATGGCATCCAAAAAGCGTTCCTTTAGGTCAAAAGCAGTTTTAGATCAGCTAGAGAACAGCAATAGTAAATTAGAACCACTTGCAGAATTGAGTGATAATGATTCGTGGGGAAATTCGTCAGACTGAAAACGATTTTGCGACTTTGCTCAGTGATGTGCGAACTTGGCGCTATATTTCAAATTTCAGTGTTTTTGGTTTGATTATATTACTGAATTAAATTTATTATTATATTATTATTTTTTATGATTATTTATTAAATTATAATTTATGATTTCGTGTTTCAAGTTTTATCCTACCTGGGATGTTTACTAGACTCTTGTTCGGACAGATTTCAGTGAGTTATTCCTAAAAATTACAGGCCTACAAAAAAAAAAAACATATTTCCATGCAAAAAAATTTACCGCTTTGAGTACAGAAATATGGACATAATCAGACCGCTAGGGAGGTTAACTAGCAAAATATAAAGTGTTGTATTACCTGCAGCGCTTCTGAAATGAACACCCACTGGAAGGAGCCCTAATAAATGTCTGGGATATTGTGAAGTCCAACAGAATGCAAAACTTTCAATGACAAATTGGAATAACATTAGTACTGCTCAAGAAAAAAAAGTAACTTTTAGCCCGCACTTACTGTAGATTGTGCTGAGCTATTAACAAATAAAAACTGGTGATTCTTATCAGAATCTGAATGGAAAGATACCACTAATATACCTGGGGGTGAAAAGACAAAATTTCAACATCTTAAACAGGCTCACTGGAATATATACAAACGGATGTGTGAAAAAACACACAGAATCAACCTGCATCTATATTCATGAGAAGCTTTAGAGGAATTTGGTGAGAAAGCTTAATTGAATTAGTGAGGTTCAAGTATGTTCCAAGCTTGGAGCAGCTTCAGGCCTTCCTTTACCAACATAACAGTATGAGTGGCATCCTCTCCTGTGATAAACAGCTTTGCTGGATACACCCAACGGTATGATATGCTGTGGTTGTTCAAAGGTTTAGTTATCGTTAGAAGCTGTCTTCTTGGTTGCATCGTGTATGCTGATAATTCTGCAATAAATAGAAGACCTTGTAGACTGGAAGAAAAATTATGATCTGGAATATGCTTAGGCTTCAGCAAACTATGGATACGGTCTATTAGTTATTCCGGGGTGATGTCAGGAAGTGCTTCCTGAAGTATGTTAGCAAAGAACCCTTTTAATTCAGATGGTCCTCTTATTTTAATATTGTTTTGCCTAGACCTGTCCTCTAGGTCTGCTATCTTCGTTCAAGTCATCATCTTGAGCATTATGAGAGTCCACTAGTTCATTAAAAGTGGTTGCGAATTCACCCATCTTAGATTTAATGTGTGACATTCTATTAGAAACCAATGCTATTTCTGATTTGAATTGCTGTGCCAGAGACATTATATCAGAGTGACTAGTTGTACGCAATGACACTAACGTCTTAAAGTATTGTGTCCATCACTGGTTGATTAGATGTCAGGAATTCTAAGATGGAATCATGTAATTCTCTTGTATCTTCTAACGAAGTGTCTAAATCACTCATCTTCTGAGAAGGGGTGTTCTTCTGTAATTTAGGCTTCGCTCTTGCTGGGCTGGAAGCAGTAGAAGAAGACTGGGATTGAGAAGTACAGATGTTACGTGTGCCTTGCTGCTTAGAACGTCTGAGGGATGATCCCTGCTCCAGATCATGTCTGTGTAGTGTGCCCGTAGTGCAGCCGGCGCCGTATTACTCTGGGAGGCCCTGCGGCTGTGGGAAGAAATCTGTCATCCTCCCCAGTTTGCCCCTTTCTCGAAATCATGTCCAGCTGTGCCCTGATCCCAGGGAATAAGTGGTGACCAAAAATGAAGGTCTGCGTGACTGTAATTCTGTCCAGTGAGCCCGTTCAGACCAGAGTTCCTTCTCTAAGTGGCCTTCCCCGGAGCTCGGCCACGCCCCCCATCTAGTTGTCTTTTAACCTCTTAGTCAGTATTGTTCATTAAAACCACATTACTTCCTTTATCACTCCTCTTAATAGTTATATTAGAGACATTCTTTAATTCATCTAAGGCAGTTCTCTCCTCCCTTGTCTGGTCGATTTCTTTCCCAATAGATTTTAAGTAAGTCAGAATGTACTAAATCAAGAAAAAGGCTAGCCCAATTATTTTCACTTACATTGAGCATTCTTTTAGAATGTATTTTCAGTCTGGTCATTCTTTTCCACTTTGAGGACAATGTATCTTCATTATCCTCAACTTCTAATTCCCCCTCATTGAAGAGGTTGATCAAGTCGTCTAATACCTGTTTTTCAGTTTCATTATTTGGAATTTGGTTTTGAAAAGATTTATCTTGGCTATAAGAGGCCCTAAGCAGAATTTAACGTAAACATAAATTTAGGTCTTTATATACCTCAAAAAGATTCATTTTACTTGATGGGGAGAAGGAAAGTCCTTTTCGTGAAAAATTTGTAATGTCTCGATTTTAATTGAAATTCTGACAAATTGATGACCTTAAGGTCATATTTGTCTTGAGATGAGCTACAGATTTCAGTTATTTTTTCTGACTTCTTGTTCGGCCCACATTCCTGGCTTTGGAAATATTTTGAGTTAAACTCTCTTTTTGCTGTGTTTTGCCTATTTAATTTCCATGCTTTTGAGTGCCTTCCTTTTCTATTTCTGTTCTTTTGTCTCCAAAAAAACTGTTTTTTGTTAGTCTCATCTTGTTGAGGTATATCTCCTACATCTTGATCGACTTCTGCCTCTTATCACTGTCAAATCTAAAATCTCCAGTCCTCCAGATCCCTTCTAAATTATTGTTGTTGTGTATAAACCCCAAGTGCAATATGAAATTACAAACAATATAGAATAAAAACAATGTATACACATTCATATACATATATGTGCCAGCCAAAAGTGTTGCAAAAATGCACATAGGGTAACCTGAATGGCTGACCATAGATAAAATAGCTTAGATCTGTTTGCCACTGTAATTAAATTAGGAGAACCATCACAGGACAGTGCATTCATCAAGGGCTCAGAATAATCTCTTGTAAATAAAGGAATGTTCTAGACGGAGGAAACCCCATCCTGCTGCCATGGTATAGTTCACTGTGGTAAAAAGATTAAAAACCCAGACGATCAGATGGATGACTGAGGAATACTTGTAGGTAAACACCACAGGGCAGGCTGCTCTCAAAAGTCATATGAACTGTATGAACATCAATAGTAAAGTCCAAGAAGGGAGCGCTATCTATCATGGGTGAGGGATTAGACAGTTAGAGACCAATGATGATATTGCAAATGTTGTACAGTTTATTGAACCATAAAAGCATAACGGTGGTTAGATGAATTACATGAGAAGTACTCCCAACCTGAAGGAATCCACACACACCATGTCCCGATGGAGGACACTGACTCCCATGGCCTGCAGGGTAGGTTGATAAGCGACACCAAGGAGGGAAGTGGATCCAAAAGTATCTGGCAAACACTAGGGTCTCCCAGCTGTCTCACCAGCGCACTGGAAATGATGCTCACGGAGCGCCCGAGGATGACATCACAGTGATGGAGGAAGAACACAAAGGAAGCTGGGAGGAGGAGGAAGGAGCCACTGGTACATCCTGTAGAGCTACCTAGAGGACCAAGCATGTGCTGGGAACAGCCGGTTGCTATGGCTACATGTTTCAGGGCCTGCCCCTTCATCAGGCCATGTGTTGCAATCCAGCCAAGGGGGTGTTTTATACATGAGGGGCCAGAAGAAAGGGTCATCCATTGGTGCAACCCTAAGGTAAAGAGATTAACCCCTTATGTACTCATTATAAAAAAATAGTTAAAGCAAATCTTCAATTAAAAAATTGTAACAGTATTCCCAGAGGAATAGCCAGGGATGTCACTTATCACCACTCTTGTTTGCATTAGCATTAGAACCTTTATCTACAACCATCATACAACATCCAGATTCCAAAGGTTCATCTACATTTAAAATATGTTTATAAGCTGATGATGCCTTATTATTCTTGACCAACCCCTTAATATCAGCTCCCAATCTTTTATATATTTTGATTAAGTTTGCCAATTTATCACGTTTAAAAGTGAACGTTTCTAAATTATTAGTGTTACCAATTATTTTTATCCTTTAGAACTAAAAATTCCTTAAAGTAAATTTCCCATTCGCTTGGCCTTATACTACAGTTCCATATTTAGGCATCTCCCTCTCAGCCAATTATCACAATCTATTCCAATGTAATTATCCTCCATTAGAACATAAAATTTGCCAAACTCTTAAAATCTGGTCCTCATTTTACCTTTATTTCTTGGGAAGAATAACTGCTATTAAAATGAATATATTACCAAAAATACTATATCTTTTTAAGAGCACTCTCTATTTATATTATCTAAAACGTATCTTTCTAAACTCCAATCAAATTTAAATGGAATTATAAACCCCAAAGACACTGTAAAAAAATCCTATACCACTCACACAAATCTGGAGGTTTAGGACTTCCACAACTGTGGGTATATTTTGTTACTTGTAGATTAATACAATTAGCCCAATGAAACATTTTAAAACCTTAAATTCCTTGGTTATTATTCAAAACTGCTTTGGTCTCACCAGTTTACCTTTTAGGTCTCCTTTTGGGCTAATTCTATCCCAATGCGTTCTATCACAATTTATAATACGATAGTAGCGCACTCTCTGAAATTATGGAATACGTGTAAAAAAGACTGGAGTTTAACATCCAGTCCCTCACTTGGAGCCTCTTTCTTGGGAGATCCTAGATTTAAAACTACTTTTTCCTCCCCACTTGTTTTCCATTGGTAGGTGGACAATAAAATGACTCAGATAGTACATTTTTATAAAAAGGACTAATTTCTGCCCTTTAATTTAATAGAAGAACTTAAAGTAGCTCCCATTTCAGAACACCAACACTATTTACAAATAAGACTTTTCTATAATACATATACTAAACCTCAAGCTACCGCCTTCACTATCTGTGAACATATATGTCAAGAAACCCCAGAGGAAAAAGGTCTTATTTCAATTTTATATAATGATCTAAATTCTTCCACATTAGTCGACAAATTACCCTATATGTTAAGATGGGAAGCTGAATTAGGTTTACAATTTTCTCTTCAAGAGTGGGACTTTATGTGGTCTAATCTTCATAAAAGTACAAAATCTGTAACAATACGTGAAACAGCAGTAAAATATTACAGCAGACGATATTACACTCCGTCTCACCTACATATTTTCTACCCAAATGTGTCACTATCTTGTTTTAGAGGCTGTTCCCTTCCTGGTACATTTTTGCATATCTTCTGGGAATGCACACAATTAGCTCCAATATAGAAAGACATCTTTACTCTAACACTTTAGTGGGCAAAGAAGTAAACCTGACATACAATAACTGCCTATTATTTAGAGGTATTCCAGATATATCCTCATCTCTAACAAACCTCATACATACTATATGTGTAGCAACACCCTGAGCAATATTAATGAGTCTGCCTCCTTTCTAGCTTCGAAAAATGACTTTAATCCTTTTGCTGCTAGGCCTTGTGCTCCACTCCACCCAGGTGGCCAGACCATTTTTGCAATTTTTTCCATTGCGCTTTCAGAGTTTGTAAAAGACCCACTAAACCATATATTTTCTGAAAGCACACGACCAATAGAATAAAAAGAAGGTGCTACTGATTTTTAGGGCTCCATGATACTTGCGCAAATGTTTATCAAAACATTAGGTTTTGCTAAAAATACACTAAAATCATTACAAGATACAAACGCAGAAAACTTTACAAAATTCCTGCTAAATATAAAAGCTTAACCTGTATGGAGTTAAATAAATATTTGGCAATAATAAATTGTGCCTTTTTGTGAAATGGTGAAAAGTAAATGTATTTTAGAGTTTGTACAGGACCCCCAAAGCGTATATTTTCTGAAAGCACATGACAAGTAGAATAAAAACAGTGTGCTACTGATTTGTTTTTGTAGGTACCGTAATAGTTGTGAAAATGTTTATCAAATCACTATTTTCACAAAAAAAAACAAAAAAACACTAAAATCCTTATTTGCACACAAAATTACAACATAGCTTACAAAATTCCTGCTAAATTCCTATTAAGGCCTCGTTCAACGGGGTGTGCTAAAGCATACACCCATGGAGGGCCATGTTTACCCATGTGGGGATGCACAGGTGTTCTGTGCATCCCTGCATGCAGGCAGTCCAATTTATGTCAACTGCAAGGACATATCTGAGATCCGTGCTGGTGTTGGTTCATTGCCGTAAATGTAGACAGTGTGATTTCAGAGACATACACCCACATGGGTGTCAAATTGGGAGCAGTGGCTTAGTCAATGCAGTCACTGTATCCCAATTGATATGGATGGGAATGCTGTGAACACCTGTGCATTCTCGTGCCGCTCCTGTGTCCCAAATTACATCAATGGGACTGCCTGCATGGGGATGCACAGAATACCTGTACATCCCTCTGCAGATAAACATGGCCCCGCTGTATTATGTCCCGCGTGAATGAGGCCTTAAATCTAGCTTAGACTTCCGGTTGGGGCAGCAAAACTGTGTGGTTGAAACGTGTTTTTGCTGCCTGCCAAACACCTGCAATAGGCAGTGGACAGGATGAAGATGCCATGATGCTTCGTGCTCACGGCAAAGTCGACCCAACTTGTAGCAATGCTGTCCACCAAAAACTACACATTCATGTCAACTGGGAAGCACTGCAAACACCCAACAACCTCATGCAATGCATGAAAACAGGCCGTGATGAGGCATTGCATAGCTTCCTCACCTCCTGTCTGTAGCTACTGGAGCACGATCTGAACGTGGATCAGGATTCAGAGGCAAGGGAGATTTAGATGCATCTAAATCTACCCCTACTATGTTTTTTATTTAAATTTTTTTTTACAACTTAATTTTTTGGCCTCATGCACACTGCTGTTTATAAATATGAGTTCAAGAGCTTCTGGTGTTTTTTTTGCCAAAGACCCTGAACTCAACTCAATCAAAGCCTATGTATCCATAGACTTTTATCAGAGTTTAACAGCAGCAGAGTTTAGGACCAGAAGACTTGCTCTCAAGAAAGGAATGTTTTGAGCAAAAATGCAAAATGTGGCAAAAATGTGTCTAAACGCACCTAAACATGTTTATTGGGTGTTTATTAATTTCAGCGGCAAGTACTCTAACCCATGAAATAAATAAGCATTCAAGCAATAAACACAGCTAAATGCGGTACTGCATTTACGCCACATTTTACCAACAGAAAAATGTCCCAATGTACACGGAGCTTTCTTTTTGCACAGGTACATTTTTATTGTTAATATTTTTTTTGGGGGGGAGGGGGCGCTTTGGAGAGACCTCCAAACAGACCTCTAATATCTCTTCTTAAGGGGGAATCAGAATAGCAGGGGTAAAACGGCAGGGAAAGTTAGAGGGGGGCGGGGGAAATGTAGATGACAGCAAATGCAGGTGGAGTGGTGGGTGACACAGCACAGTGAAGGCGGCAGGTGAGGGGTCACATTTCAAGTAAATAGCACTGATTAGTGGCTTGTCAGGCACTGATCAGAGCTATCAGTTTGTTCCGCAGTGTCTGATGAACAATTCTGCTATAGGTTCATTGTCACTGAAGTTACCATGAGCTTATAGCAGAGGAGGAATGCATGTTTGTATGGCGTACATAACTTGCCAGCTAGCAGCAGTGCTGTAGATCCATACGCTGTATGGACCTGGCAGTGAAGGGGTTAAACTCCTTACCACAAACATATTTCTACTTGGTTTAGGAAAAACACTGTCAATCGGAGAACAGAACTTTATTACCAACTATGCTGGGAAATGCAGGGCTAATTTGTGCAAGGACTACTTACATATTTGTGTAGCACACCCTTGGGTGGAACTTGGCTAGATATATAGGTTAAGCTCTCACCTGAATCTGGTGACACCTCCGATTATACCCAGAACACTTCGACACTCTGAGAATATTTTCTATGGGTTTTATTGAAGAAGACAAGCCCTGAAAAAGAACTAGCTGATTTAACACAGTTAATGTACATAAAACACAGATACCACTTTGCATAACACAGTTAGTAAGAAGTCACAATTCACTCACCAAAGACTCCAAAAACTAACTAGTATCACACTGACTAGGGTAACATATGAGAGTGAAATTGACACATGAAACAATAACTGTTAATGAGATTTAGCAGCTTATTGATATTTGCTATAGCAGTACTATCTAGAGCAGAAATGTCCTACCTAACCACTGGCCAGTGGGATGAAACTTAAAGTCTCTCAAAGTTGGGGCCCTTTAATCAATGGAAGAGTGCTCACTCTCTTAATGGGAGAGTATTTGTAATCCAGGGGTAGCAGGATAGCACAGTCTCCTTTAAGCAAAATCTTCCAGTGAACATTGCAATAGGAAAAACAACACTTCAACAAAATCTTTACCATACAGGTGAAATCCTGATATACTGACACTTGCTCAGTATATTCAGAGCAGCAAGCTTCTGTGGGGACTTGGAACTAAACACACTCTTCAACCACGGCACAAGTCGTGAGGAGACAGACCAGTAATATACAGAGACAGAGTTCTCTCATCAATCAGCAGCAGGAATAGCTAATTCTGAGCAGCTTGGGCTTTCCAAGATCTGAGTCACTCTGAGAATTAGAGAGCAGGCTTTCTCATGACCATTCTCCAGAGATGAACAGCAAATGCAGCAATATCAAAATCCCCTTTCACCACAGAGTACTCACTGTTTCTGGATTGTCCTCTAGATAGCATTAGACAGCAGTAGAAATCCTCTCTCTTTCGGCAGCTCCAGACTTTGAGAGACGCATGCACTTGAGTGGCTGTAATCCTGAGTGTCAGGCAGGACAATCCTTAGTATGCACACTGTCCTCCTGCAACAATTTCTCTGCTACACACTCCCACCCCAGTTTATGGGTTCCAGCAGCACAGAGAGTGAGACTCTGTGACTTTACACCAGGAGTCTTTGCTCCATGCGGTCCCCTGAAAATGTCTGCCTCCCCACATGTGCTTCTTCTTCCTTTTTTTCTCTCTCCTTTCCTCCACAGGCAATCATAAGTCCAGCTGCAACAGTGCTGCTATGGGTGGATCCTTCTCAGCTGTAGCAACAACCAATCAGAGCACAGTCCTGCTTTTCCTGTCTGTCAATCACAAAGAGGGAAAAGGAAAAAAAATGCTTTGCAACTGCTGTTTAAAATTTAAAGCAACCAGCACATCTCTACATTTGTCTTAACAGTTTTGAAGGATTCATGTAATACTTGGGAATCTGATTATTTTATATACTATAAAACATTTAATATTAACTTTCAAATGTCACAAAACAGGAGTGAGATTCCAGGCCCAAACATTCAAACATCAATAACTATTCAAAACCACTCGGCACATTCCTGAGGTGGCAAGATGGCTATTTAGGACAAAATGGCTTCATTACAACAATTTTAACCTGTGTTTATTTCTTTCCTTCAAATGTACAGTGGCATAATGCAAAAACTAACTGATGACTTACCAAAACATATGATTTATTTTTGAAGATCCTGTGGCAAAGCAAGTTCCTGGAAACCTGGCATCTAGACACTATTTTTGAACGGCACTCAAAGCTACAAGAAATAAATATCTTTTTTATGATGACCTCTTGATGAACAATGATCGCAAGACAATTATCTCAATGCTTGTTGTAAGCATATTAATCTTTGATTTGACAATTTCATATCTTGACACAACCTACATTACATATGTCAAACTACTTAAACTGAAGTGCTAAAAATTAAAGCAGATCAACTGAATCAAGTTCATTGAGTCTGTCTGGTCTCTATATAGCTATCTATTATCTCTTACTAATAAATACTCAGGTATTTATACTTGAGCTGAAAAATCCCACAACATTCCTGATCTGTGTAGTCTCTAGAGTAAAATTCAGTAGTCTACCTACAGCATGTCTTCCTTTGCAACTCCTTCTAGCACACTGCCCCCTGAAGTCTTTTAGGTTGCCCATAGATAAGTCAGTTGTTCCATTCAACAAGCAGGTAAAAAAAACAAACAAAAAAAAAAACAACAGACACGATTCCCCCCTTGACACATTCAATGTGAATGGGGCCTCCTCCCCTCTGAGCTATTATATTGTGACAGAGGGGAGGCTCCCCTGCTGTCAGAATACATTGATCAGCATTGCAGGCTGTAGCTTGCAGTTTTGTTTGAGAAGGGAAAATCCGACAGGGCGGTTGTACAGAAGCTGATCGGTAGTCCCTGCTAAATTGGCTGAATTTCGATCCATGTATAGCTGGCTTTACATTCCACAGGAAGACCCCTGTGAAGAGAACAGAAATCTTTTTAAAAGTTTAGGCCAAACATACACATACACACACACACAGAGACACACTCCCAGGCAAAGTAACAATGATAGAAAAAACACTACATTGTCCTCAATACAAGATCATGCAATAAAATCATGTTCTGTGAAAATAGAATATTGCAAACTGTTTAATAAAAATCTTCCAGGGAGCCCACGGGTGCTGTGTACAAGCCACATTTAAAATGCCCATATGCATACGTGTGTTTGACTAGATAGGGCCATGTGCATGAGCATGAGCATCCATACAAATAGGGGACATAGTCCCACAATATCAGCTTGGACAATGAACTCTTACTTTAACTTTTGTGTCCTCAGATAATAGCATCTCATGAGATAACTGGAAAAATAATTCACGTGTTTCATTTATCTCATGGGATATTCTTTAGTGAACTGAGCCCAATAACTTTTAATTAACTCTCCACTACAACATTGAATGTCATAGTAACGTGTTCTCTATGACTTGTTCTATAAGACAAATACATTACTGTCAATGTAATATTTAAGGAATATTATTTTTCAGATTGTATGTATGTTAAGACCTGCCTTGACACTGCGCAATATAAATTAAAGAAATCAGTGGTGGTGACAGGAGACTTGTACATAAATCAAGCAATTGGACTTCATGACAAATTACAGTTAAATGCCAATGGATTGTCTGACATTTAGCTTTGTGGGTGAGAGAAAATGTAAGTTAAAAATGTTTACTGTATGAAAATGATCACACAAGCTCTTAAACTGGAACAACAAACTAGCTTGCTTCTATCCTCTGTATGCTTTTATTTAAAATCCAAAAAGGCTAAAAATAGATAATATTGCTAGTATTCAACAAAGTAAAGTTATTTATAAAAGCCAGCCAGAGACTGAAATGATTTATATAGCCTTTGGTAAAGCTGACTGACTTAATTAACTTAATACACTGCTTTTAGTTGACATATTGGTTCCCACTGCTTGTACACTCTCCCTTTGTTATTTATGATTAAGACTACAATGGAGTCTCAAAAAATTGCCTACTACAGAATTTTAAATTATTTGTTTTCAAAACTACATTTCAAGCTATACCTTTAAATACAATTCTGAACAAATAAGAAAATCCTTTGCCTGGTTAAAGCATAATAAAATAAAATGGCATAATAACCCTTTAAAGCTGTAGGTGATTATTATTCTTGAAATAAACATTTTTGCACAGAATATTACTTGATACTTAAGCCAGCAATGGCTTTAATAACAATGTTAGTATTGTAGGATTTTTTAAATGTTATTTTAGATCCTTCTCATATAGACATTAAAAATGGCATAACCACTGAATCAAAAAGAGTTTACCAAATGAGATTAATGGCTCAATACTCAGCTCAGTTTTTTTCTTTTTTGGGGGAGCATTGCTGTAAGTTACTTTGACTAAATTTCACCTACAGCATTCCGGCTGCACTTACCAGTGGTCTGTGCCAGAAAAATGTTTTTATTCATGGCGGAATGCATCCAGAGTCCATAAAAACTACAATGCAAGAGATTGTTTTGTTTTGGTTTAGCCTATAATAGCCAGGGGCAATGCCAGAAAATTGTTTGGGGGTGCTGTGCTAGTGCTGGAAGTACAAGAGGGTGAGCTCATGTGGCAGGCAAGCACGCAGCCTAAGGTGCACTCGAGGGTGTAGCCAACAAGTAGATTTTTCTTCATGGTCTGTAGCTTGCAGTGTGCTACGTTTCTCCCTCTGTATAGACCAAAATAGGGCCTGTGGTTGAACTAAAGAGATTGAGGGAATAAAAAAAAGCCCAGTTGGGGACAGCAATGATAACCTCCAGCTTGTGTCAGGATCAACAATAACCCTGGCACCAATATTTAACTCCAAGCACATAACAATATTTAAATCTTGTACAACACAGTAATTAACCCCCAACACCGCACAATAGCTAACCCTTAGCATGTCACAATAATTAGCTCCCAGCACAGCACAGTAATAAACTCCAAGCAAAGCACAATACTAAACTACCAGAAAAACACAATAATAACCCAGCACAGTAATAAACCTCCAACAGTATAGCAGTCACTGTGCCCCTTCATTGTGCAACATACATGATAGTATATAGAGTGTAGAAATCAGCACTATGTAGCGCATATAGCATGGGGGTCAAGACTATGTACAACATTAGTTTCTCAGTGTGCCCCCTTACATTGATGGTTAGTGTGCGTCTGCCCATTAGTGGTTAGTGCGCCCCCTGTACAATGGTGGTCAGAATGCACCCTGTATACTTATAGCCATTGGCCCTGTATATTGGTGGTCAGTGTGCCCCTCTGGTCAGTCCCCAAGTACAATGATGGTGAGGGAGTTGGGTCTCTCACTCTCCCTGGTGACAGTCTTTGTTGGCTGTTAGGTGACTGGAAGCCAGCTTCTCTCCATACCTCATAGGAAACATTTCTGCTTCTTCACTCACATATCTGAAACCCAGCTTAGGGTACACCAACCCACTAGTGTAACAGTCCTAGAACTTGAGAGGGCCTGTGTTGTCGGAACTATAAAAAGAGTATCTGGACCTGTAGAACTGAGCCACCATATCACTGTGCAGCAAAGTCCCTGCCCACTCACAGGATGGGTTGATTATTATTATTATACAGGATTTATATAGCGCCAACAGTTTGCTCAGCGCTTTTCAATTTTGCAAAGCAATGTTCATGTTCCAGGCAGGTGCATTCATGGGAGTGCTAGAAGAATTTTTGGGGGTACCCCAAACATACCCAAGCACCTCCCAGTGCCACCCCTGTATATAGCTAACATTTTTTACCTTTGGATAGAGTAAGGAAAGGTTAAAACCCCTGTCAGTTATTTTTGTTTCCTGTATCTGCTTGATTCAAGAGATCTCTGGGACACTTGATTTTTCATACCACTGACATTGGGGCATTTTATCTCCAATACCTACAGACAGCAGATTTTTCCTTCTTCTCTTGACCACAAAATGTTGTGTTTTTTTCCTCTAAGTGCTGATCACTGACAAAGTGCATTTTCTCCACTCCAGTGACAACAGACACTGGTAGTATTTCCCTCCCACTTACCACAGATGCCATGACTTTTTTCATGCCAACCATAGTCATATGTGCTGTATACATTATGTTTCTTCCTGTCTTTCAGGACAGGAATAAATAAGAAATCTATCCAATGCAAATACATTTAACCTCCCTGGTGGTATTCCAAAGTTTAGCTCGGGGTAAAGTTTCAGCACCACAAGCTACACTCGGGAATACCCTGCAGAGCTGCTCTGGGATCTCTTCTACACTTACCTTGTCCTTCACTCCCGCGATGTCCCTCCTGCAGTGTCCCTGGCAATGCGGAATCTGTCACCTGGGTTACGTTCCCTGCAATGTCAGGATGTACGGGGACGGAGCTGGCGGAAAATTTGAAAGTTGTAAAAGTGACATTCACTAAATTTACTAAAATCACATAGTAAAACATTACTGTATCAAACCATTTCACATACATTTTGTCTCGAGTGCTTTGTCCTGTGTCCTGCCTGCATTTTTACTGTTCTTTCTGCCTAGAAACTGAGAAATGTCCATGGCGTCCACAAAGCGTCCCTTTAGGTCAAAAGCAGTTTTAGACCAGCTAGAGAACAGCGATAGTAAATTAGAACCACTTGCAGAATTGAGTGATAATGATTCGTGGGGAAATTCATCATCAGACATTGAAAACGATTTTGCGACTAAGACCAGTGATGTGCGAACTTGGTGCTATATTTCAAATGTTAGTGTTTTTGGTTTGATTATATTATTTAATTAAATTTATTATTATATTATTATTTTTTATGATTATTAAATAAATTATGATTTTGTGTTTCAAATTTTAACGTACCCGGGATGTTTACTAGACTCTTGTTCAGACAGATTTCAGTGAGTTATTCCTAAAAATTACAGGTCTAAAATAAAAAAAAAACATATTTCCATGCAAAAAAATGTACCGCTTTGAGCACAGAAATATGGACATAATCAGACCGCTAGGGAGGCTAAAGTGAGGAAAAGCTGAAACAGGTATTCTTTCTGTCTATCCACACTTGTCAAATGAACAATGGCACCACTCACACACATAAAGGGGAATGAGGTTCAGGAGGGCGGTATTTTCAATATGAAACCAAGATCAAGTACACAGAGGCATGACCTCAAACTAGCAGGAGGAAAATTCAAAACCACTCTTAGAAAGTGTTGTTTTACTGAAACAGTAGTTGATGTTTGGAATAGACTAACAGCAGAGGTAAGGTGTTAGTCAATATTACTTGTATTCAAACATGTTTGGAACAAAGTTCTATACTCAGACAAAAATAAATAAATGAATATTTAAAAAATGGGGCAGACTTGGATGGACCACGTGGTCTTTTTTCTGCTGTCACCCTTCTAAGTTTCCATGTTTCTATGGAAGGGAAACATCTAATCCCCTGAATGGTAGCTAAATTGTAAGTTCTGTAAAATTCTTGGTTTAGTCACTAAAGGAACCTGTGTGATTCTTTAAAATCAGATGGAAAGGAAGGGTTAGCTTTCCTGAATAATTTTATCTAATTTTTTACCAAATTTTCAGAGAGTGTTTAATATTGAGATTGGGAATTATGGCTCCCTGCTGAAGCAAGATCTATATAGTTTGGCAGCACTGTAATAGTCTGTGGAATAATACTCTGAGAGACCCAAGGTCTGGTTATTCCATATAAATCACAGGTAAATGAGTTGGAGAGGTAGTAATATAGATGTTGGGATGGGCACTGGGGAAACCCTAAATGGAGGTGACTTTTGAATACTCCAAAACAAGGACAGGAGAGCAACTCACCATACAAGCCAACCTCTGATTTAATAAAGCTAGATGATGCACAAACAGTCCATTGGGAGTCAAGACAGCTGCAATGTTTTTCACTCCACTTTGCCTAAGCAAAAGAAGAAATGTTGTCTGCGTATGGTCAGATACTGCATATGCCCAGATAAAAGAAGTTTGACAGTTCCCAGTGGAAAGGGAAGGTTGTTTGCAGTGTTGGTAGGTCAATTTAAAATGTGCAAGACTTGCCGGATACACATGGGCTGAATATTACACCGATTACAGTAGAAACTGGGTGACTTTCAGCCTGTGTGTACAGCTGCTTATCCGACACAAAATTATCTCATGACCAGCTTCTGTCAAAACAGCATGCTTTTTTTGAAAACCAGCAGCCGACCAGCATCCGATCAGTGCTTGCAGCCAATGGCTATGAGCACTACCCGATGTGTTCTGGTGGGGGGCACAATAGATTGGGGGAATGGAATCACTGCACTAACATCATTTGTGTTAGTACAGTGATCTGTCAGGTTTTGTTTTCCATTCAGCCCACTGGGTTGAATTATAAAATATCTCAGCATGTGTATCAGGCTTTAGAATTATTAACGGTCACATGATACACACGGAGGACCCTGGTAGGAAGGATATCTCTTATGACTTGCTGAGTCTGAGGTCTGTAAATATGGGAGGGGGAAGACAGGATGACATGGGGGAGGGATAATTAAGACTGGAGATGGGCAGGTGAGATGAATGAAAGGAGTGAGAGGATTAGTGGTGGGGAGATGAAATTTTGCGGTGAGAGGATTTGTGCTTGAAGGATAATGGGGGGGTTGTGTTAAGAGGGGGGATTTGAGGAAACATGATTTGAGCTGTGGGAAGTAGTTTGTGCTGGGGAGGTGGAACTTTTGAGTCTGAGGATTTGTGCTAGGAGGGTGAAGTTGGAGGGCAGATTTGTGGGGAAATTGGGGGTGGGGGGTGATTTGTACTTTCAAGAGGATTTGGAGATTGAAGAGCTGTTTTTGCCTGCATATGATGCACAAGGAGGAGGAGAAAATATGTGCTGGAGAAGAGAGATTGGAAGAGATTTAGTACTAGTAGGGGGATTAGAGTGGGAGAGGATTAGTGCTGGGGAAGTGGCATTTGGGAGGCCAGAGGATTTGTGATAAGATGGGGAATTTGGTAGGATTTGTGCTAGTAGGTGAGATTGGGGGGGGATTCACGCTGGGAGGGCAAATTTTAGTGAGAGGATTTGTACTAGGGGGTAGATTTATTTTTTTTGGGGAGTGGGGGAATATTTGTGCTAGGGAATGGAATGTGTGGGGGTAGGAATTTGGGCTAGGAGGTTATTCCTGACTCTTTTACTTTGCGCATTACACTCATTTAGCCCAAGCATCCTATGCTTTACATACTCCTGACCCCTGCATTCTGTATTTTATGTATTCTATACACTGACCGAAATTCAGACAGGTCAGCAGCAATCCAAGTGGCCATCAACTATATAAGGGAAGAGGAAGGGATAGTAGTGACATAATTGACCAATTATGGCCATGCCCATTTTTGGGTAATGTTACATGTGACCATAGGCCATGATGTAACCCCCTATTACTCACCCCTTTACTTCCATAGATGGGTGACGTCCCACGTAAACCAAAGTGCTGGTGATGGCAGCAGTTGCTAGGGATGCAGTGGGAAGCTTTCATATATACTGCTTCCATATGTATAATGCTGTGCTCCCACTGAACAGGATGCCAAAGGAGCACAATTTTAATCATTCATTGACTCATTCCTAGTCAGTATTGTATTTCAGAAGCATGCATATATATACCCGTGGTCATGGTGTCTGAGCCAAAGTTAGCAACATGTTAAAGTGCCAGTTGATGTAGTGAGTAATGAGTTCCATAATTTTTATTAATAGCAGTGATAAGTCAAAGTAGGCCAAGCATCTTGTTAAATGTTTAAGATCTAATTGCTCCCTGGCCCGCTGCCTTTTATAGGAGATTCCAAAAGTTCATGGTCCAAGTCTGTGGAAAGACTGAGAAGGAGGAGGCCTGAAAGGACTGACAATACCTTAAAGGCACAGGTCAGAGGATGCAAGCTCATTAAGTTTTTTAAAGCTCGCTATACATGGATCAAAATTTGGCTGGCTCAGCAGGGACCAGCATAATTTTGAGCCATGTATGTACACTGTGGTTGTACAGAAGTGAATCTACCAATTGACTTCTCTACAAGTGCCCTATTAGATTTTCCCCACGCATCAGCGCTGCAGAGTATTGACTGCAATACTGTTCAGTATATTCTGATGGTGGGGAAGTCTTTCTACTGTCAGAATACAATAACTCAGTGGTAGGATTCCCCCATGCACCTCAAATGTTCGGATGCAGGAATCAGGTCAGCGGGTTCAATTAAAAAAAAAAACCGACTAATGTTTGGATTACCTCAAGTGAGTATGGAATTCCTGCATCTTTCCAGGGTTTTCTGTAAGGCTTTATAGGTTAAGTTTTAAAACCCCATGCTGAATTTTAAAGTCTATTGGCCAGAAGAGTATCTGGTTTGTTTCTTTTAATGTATAATCTATTTTTGGGGCAATTGCTTCATAGCATGCTCTGCTAGGCACTTGGTGAGCTGGTTACAAATGTATCTAAGCTTATATTGAAGTTCCGGGGCCAGGAGGAACCCAGGATCCACTGCACCAGCATAGGGTCTGACAATGGGTCTAAGGACTTCATCCTGATACCTAATGGCAGTCAGAGTGCTTTGTCTAGCCTGTAGAGGTATGTGCTTCCCTCCATGGATATGCCTCCCCAGACCATCACTGACCCACCACCAAGACGCTCATGCTGAAAGATGTTACAGGCAGCATAACGTTCTCCACGGTTTCTCCAGACACTTTCACGTCTGTCACATGTGCTCAGGGTGAACCTGCTCTCATCTGTGAAAAGCACAGGGTGTAAGTGCTGGACCTGCCAATTCTGGTGTTGAATAGCAAGTGCCAATCAAGCTTTATAGTACCAAGCAGTGAGCACAAGGCCCACTAGCGGATGTTGGGCCCCCAGGCCATCCTCATGAAGTCTGTTTCTGATTGTTTGGTCAGAGACATTCGCACCAGTGGCCTGCTGGTGGTCATTTTGTAGGACTCATCCTGTCCCTCCTTGCACGAAGGAGCAGATACTGGTCCTGCTGCGGGGTTAAGGACCTTCTACGGCCCTGTCCAGTGCTTCTAGAGTAACTGCCTGTCTCCTGGAATCTCCTCCATGCTCTTGAGACTGTGCTGGGAGACACAACAAACCTTCTGGCAATGGCACATATTGATGTGCCATCCTGGAGGAGTTGGACTGCCTGTGCAACCTCTGTAGGGTCCAGATATCGCCTCTTGCTACCAGTAGTGACACTGATCCTAGCCAAATGCAAAACTAGAGAAAAACAGTCAGAAAAGATGAGTAGGGAAAAAAATGTCAGTGGCCTCCACCTGTAAGATCATTCCTGTTTTGGGGAGTGTCTCATTGTTGCCCATCTAGTTCACCTGTTAATTTAATTAACACCAAAGCAGCTGAAACAGATTAATAACCCCCTCTGCTACTTAACTGACCAGACTTGATGCTATACTTTGATTAAAAAATGTTCCTTTAATTTTTTTGAACAGTGTATATAGTGCTCATAGAAATGTTTGTAGCTCATAGAGAGGGTCTTTAAGGGTCCATTGACCATCCTTTTGTTTGATGTAGATACTAATTAGCAGTATGTAGACTGTGAAGTTGTCAGCCCAAGGAATATTTGATATTTCACAATATTGTTTGTCAAGCAATAGAGGTATAGAAACATTGGCAAGATACTGCATGTCCAATTCTAGTCTTCAGATCATGTGGGTGTGAATAGTGAGTAAAGTCTCATCTATGGGGTGTAGCTTCCTCCAACAGACAGGGAGTGGTATTGGAATTTTTTTATGAGAGGGCTGGGGAGAAGTCTCTGGTGATGATGCAGGTGTAAAGGTGTGACGCATGGATAAATTCTGATGTCCAATGTTAAACTATAATGTGCCTGTAATATGCTCTTTGGTCAGTAGATGGCAGCAAAGTACAAGAATCGATTTTGTAGTGACTTTTGCTAAGACTAGATAAATGCTTATTTACCCTATAAAATTTAATGAATACTAATTTAGGGGCCGAGTAGGACCCTCAGAAGGGTCATAGTGAACTGTAAATGCAGGTTTGAGGCTGCAAGTAAGAAATTACTTACTGCATCACAAACTCTATGGGAAGGGGAGGAGTTCCTGTGCTGAGGAGGAAGTGAAGTCTGGGTCTGGCTGATGGATGCTGAGGACGTCTGGAGAATCTGTGTGGGGCCTAGAAGAGGATTTACGGCTCACAGTGGAATCTGGCAACGGCACCTAAGGAAGATTCACAACGAGACCAGGAAACAAGTGACTGTATGGTCCGGTTCCGGAGTGGGTCAGGAGAAAGCACCAAGAGCCTGCCAGGGAACTGTAAGTGCGGCTTTGCCGCAGCACATCGCACCACACGTGGTCAGTGACATTTTGGATATAACAGAAAGTTACAAGAGACACATTCCACTTTCCTTTGGATTACAAATAATATTGTGCAATACTTAAGGTGCGCCCCAATATTATATCTTGCTCAGGAACATTCAGGCGCAGCCAGGCTGCTTTCTGGACATTGGGGAAAAGTCTGCAAGTACGGGGTTAGTGTTAGACAGTATTATTCTTACTGTATGGTTATGCGCTGTTATCGTTCTGTTTACGTATGCTCAACTACATGATCACTATAACTGTTCAGTAAACGTAATTGTTTTAAAAGAACCGCTGTCTGTGTCTGTGTGGCATCGTGTACCCTCTGAATTTGTGGGCCCAGCCCTCGGCCTTCCTTCACAGGCATAGAGGTGTTTAAATTAATTAAAGATAGAGCACTATGTTGCAGGAGAAGGGTACCTTCGAGGTGCATGTCAATTAAATTAAGAAGATGGGTAAAGAGTGGCTATTGTCTGGTATTGGGAGTATAATAGGCAGGGCTTTTTTTCAGTGGGAATGTGGTTCTGGCACCTCCAGCACTGGATGTACATAATGGCCAGGGGTGCTGGGGTGTCTATAAATGCTTGCTGCTAGGGGATCTATTGTTGCTGGAGGGGATCTGTTGTTGCTGGGGGGTGTCTTATCTTTATTGGGGGTCATTTGTTGCTGGGAGGGAGGGGGATCTATTATTGCTGGCTGCTGGAGGGTTTAGAGATTTGATGTTGCTGCCAAGGGTCTATTGTTGCTGGATGCAGGGGATCTATTTTACTGCTTTATCTTTAGCAAATTCCAAATTACTTTCTACAACGATATGATACTTGGTTCTGTATTATCTAAAAGCGGCAGTACTGGGAGATGGAACCAACGGATGGTGCTCGGAGGTGGGTAGGGGCAGAGACAGGGGTGACTCAGAAGGGGGGAGTTCCTTTGCCTATTCTCTGAGAAAAAAAAGCCCTGATAGGGGTTATAGAATAGGTTACTAAGATAGTATACGCATTGTGAAGTTGACTTATGAGCATCAAATAGTATCACTCACCAGTTACCCAGTTACAAATAAAAGGGACAATGTTTAAAACGCTTAACATGATGAGTAACCCCGCTTTTGTGGTTGAGGCATTCTTTTGTGAGCATTAAAGATAATAAAAAGTCTGTGCGGAGGAAAAATGTGTCCAAATAAATCTGCAAATACTCAATTTGTGATACCAAATCTCCCAAAAATTAAAATACCAGTGTAGTGCTGTATCAACTCCATATTTATAATGTGCATAACTGCAAAATATAAAGTGCAAACAATACAATAAATACATATACCTTATGTTATATGTATGAATTTTTGCACTATTTGCACTTTAATACATATACCTTTTGTTAAAGTGCAAAAATTTATACATATAACAATTCATAAATAATAAAATTGATTCAAGTATGCCACAATTCAAAAGAAATGTCCCATTATACTGTACCAATCCAGCGCAATATAAATCTTGTGCAACTAAGCCTCCTTCCAGTGCTGGAACTTCAACATACATACATGCTCCACTTCAAAACGCAGAGAGATTGTAAACCTCTTGCCAAATAGTATACACTTTTAGGGTTGCCACCTCATCCCTTTAAAACTGAACACATATTAATCACACAGGTTCTATGGCTGATTAAGGTGCTAGTTAAACTCACTTGGTGCCTTATCTGCATTAAATTTGCCCCAGTACCTTTGTAATTAATAAGTGCTCGGTTTTAAAGGGATAAGGTGGGAACCCTATACACCATTCACACATAAACGGTCAATAGTGCATAAGCACTCGAACTGAAATCTTCCACCATTTACTGTTATGATCAGCCTCAATTTTAGTGCCCATAGCATATGAAGGATGAAGCCATAAGCCTCTTATCAAGTTCATGGACCATTTAGGGTTAAAAATGGTCATCAGTGCTTTCATTGTATGCTCCCAAAGGCTCTTAGGATCGCAGCTCATCCATCAGCACTGTTAATGACCAGTAGTAAACAAAAAGGTTATGGATGCAGACTGTAGTGTAGTAAAGATAATTTCCTTTATTCCAACATAAAGTTCACATACAGTTATACTCACAATACTCTTCATTGCATACATTTCAAACCAGGCAGTTTGGATGCTGCATGCTGAAGTGGTGCACATATGTGTGGTAAAGTTCCCGCACTGGTTGGAGGCTTAGTTGCAAAAAAAATTTACATTGCTCTGGATTGATATATCAGGACATTTCTATTGAATTGTGGCACACTTTCACAGTTTTTATTATTTATGAATAGTTATATATATGTGAATATTCACACTATTTGCACTTTAAGTAAGGTATATGTTTTTATTGTATTGTTTGTACTTTATATTTTGCATTTATACACATTATGAATACTGAGCTAATAAAGCGTTACACTGGTATATTATTTTAGGTAGCATTTAAGATTACCTACAACGGTAAAACTCACAACCTTTTCTACCTCCTCAATAGTATATCATCCACTGTGGTCTAGTCCCCTTGTTCTTTCTAAAATCAATGTCTTTTGTTTTATTTGTGTTGAGATGCAAGTCATTAACCAAACACCACTCAATCAGCATTTGGACCTCCTGTCTATAAGCTGCTTCATTGTCATTAGAATACAACCCCACTATCATTGTATCATCTGCAAACTTGATTAAAGCATCAATGCTAGAGGTATCAGTACAACCATGAGAATAGAGAGAATAGTGGACTTTGTTTGCAGCTCTGAGGAACACCAGTTTTAAGAACAATGGTTGCTGAAGTTTAAATATTAACCCACTTTGGTCTATTTGTTAAAAAATCTTTTTATACACAGACAAAATGATGCTCCCAGACCTAGTGTCTGCAGCTTTGTTTAAATTCCAAAATTATTATTTTTTTGTATCAAAGAGTAGAATTAACAGTACAACATGACAAGAAAAATACATACTCTAAAGTATTGGTTCTCAACCTTCCTAATGTCGCGACACTTTAATACAGTTCCTCATGTTGTGGTGACCCTCAACCATAAAATTATTTTTGTTGCTATTTCATAACTGTAATTTTGCTACTATTATGAATCATAATGTAAATATCTGATATGCAGGATGTATTTTCAATAGTTCCTTCTGTGATTGTACGAGAACATTTTTGTGCCTGTCCCTTTGGATATTTTTGTATGAACTGTCATGACCAGCCCTCGACAGTACTCGAGTACTAATGATCAGATTATCAGAAACCGTTTTTTTCTTCCAATTTTCTCATCGTGTGAAAAAGGCAGGAGAAACAATCTCCCAGCAATGCAAACGGTGGTCATACACGCTTCAATAAATAATAATAATAATAATGAGCGGCTGTAGGGCACACGCTCTGCGGGTAACCAGATCCCCGGAGACAAAGGGGGGCTCACATTTATCCAGCTGTTGTGAGCAGCTGCCCACCTGGGGAAACATGCAGCAGGTGCAAGGGCAGCCAATGGGCAGCAGCGGGGCACTTCCGACCCACCCCTTGCAGTGGAGGAGCCTCCAGCCAGGCCGGCCGCTCATAATGCACAGGGAAGAGGGAGTGGGCCAGTCAGTTTGCTGGTGTTAGTTCAGCGTGAGAGGCTCGCAGCAAGCCGGGAGTGCGGGACACCCTGCCGAGCCCCTCCAGCTGCCCTCACCACTACCTCATAGAGTCTATCTGCATGTGGGCGGACCCACCTGGAGATAGATAGAGGAGCGGTGTCTCGGTTCCTAAGACCATCGGAAATATGTGTTTTCCGATGGTCTTAGGCGACCCCTGTGAAAGGGTTGTTCGACCTCCAAAGGGGTCGCGACCCACAGGTTGAGAACCGCTGCTCTAAAGTATGTACAATAAGACGTCAAGTCGCATTCACTGTATCAGGTCCCAAAATTTTCACTTGCCTGCTCGATTGGAAATAACGTGGGGCAAGTGCCGATCACGGACAGTGACAGCACCAGTGCCAGCGGGAGCCACATCCTGCAGGTAAAATACCCCTTCACCAGGGCTGGATTAATGTAGAGGCCCATGGAGCTGCAGTTCCAGGCCCCTACCTAAAGGCCCAGGGGTGGACTGACCAATCGGGTACTGCATAAGGGCCATGGGTCAATAGGGCCTGGTCATTTGGAATCCTAGTCCGATGGCAGCAAATGCAGGGAGCAGGATAGCAAAAGCCTCAGGGTGCTGGCAGGATGATAGCAGCTGACTGCAGGTACCATTTCCACAGGGTGAGCAGGCTGCATGTCACGTACCTGACCAAAGGCTGAGGTGATGAGAGGGTTCCCCTTACAGCTAAGTGAAAAGCACCCCTAAAGGTACAGTGCCCAAAGAAGCACGGGCTGCCAATGATGAAGTTGCCTGGTAACACCGGATGAGAAGACACCCGTGGGTGGACAAGATACAGAAGCAGGTTCTCCAGAGGACTGGCAGATCCAGATGGATGGGAGGAGCAGGAAGCAAAGTCAGAAGCCAGAGCCGGGGTCAAACACATAGCATCAATCAGGAGTAAAGACAGGAGCAAAGTCAGAAGCAGGCCAGGGTCATGCACATGTCATCAATCAGGAATAGGCAGGAGCATCTCCGAGGAACAAGGTGGGGGTAAGAGCCAGGAGAGAAGCCATAGCAGGTCAGGGTCAAGCCAGGTCAGTAACGGGTAATCAGCAGGGTAACTCACACAGGAACAGGAGGCTGACTATAATCCAGCAATGATTGTGAGGGGCTGCAGTCCTTATACCACTGGGCACCAGCAACTATTGTGCCCTACATGTGCCGATGCACTGTTGCGCACATGAATGCGCTCCTGCATGCCATGCGCCTATGTGCATACGCACATTTTTGTACAAATTAGCATGGCCATATTGGACATTTGCCATGGCTTCCTCGTTTCCTTCCCTGACACTGCAACATCGGGCACAGCATCCCCAGTCTCCCTGAGCCTGAAACCCCTGTACTACTTCTTCAACCTCCTTTCTGCTCCCAGGCCCAGAGGACAAGCTGACCGAGGCCCCAGAAAACTAGGATGGGCGGGAGTGCAGGCAGCAAGAGCCACTCCGACTCACATAACATAGACCCACTGGAAGGAGCAGAGCACCTTCTGTCCTCACCCAGAGCGAGACTGGACCCTGCTCGCTGCTGGCCATCATGAACATCCTGCTGGCATGGAAAGTTCTGTACCGAGCATCACACACTGCAGACAGTTCCTGGGATAAGGGGGCACAGTAGGGACTGCAGACAGGGAAAGGGACTGGGCTAGAGGACTCTCTCTCATTCCCTCTTATTCTGACCCCCCTTCCCTCTCTCACCCCTTCTCTCTGACCCCCTCCCTCTTTCTCAGCCCCTGCCTCTCTCACCCTCCTCTTGCTCTTTCTCACCCCCCTCTCTCACCCCCCCCATCAACCAGGGTGACCCTTGTCCTTCCAACATCAAGAGATCTGGTGAGTAAAGATGGGTTTGATGTTTGAGTCGAACAACTGCCTTTCATGTGTTCACATGAATGGTAAGGGCGTTCAGCCCTCTGTGCCCCACGAAAAACTGCACTCTCACAGCGCATTGTGCTTGGCCAAAGCAATGCACCTGGCCACAGGTCAGGTGCAATGTCTTGACCAATCAGCACAATTGAGCAGAACTAGTAGTGACGTCACCGCTAGCTCCACCGAATTGTTTACATCTGACCAGCAAATGTCAGATTGCAGTGAGTGCTTTGCAGGTATAGACAGGTCAGCGGGCATTGTTTTTGTTTTTCAGCGAGTTGGCGTTGTTCTGACATCGCTGGACACTGTGAATGACGATGCATTACAACAATGCCATCATTTTTTTAGCTTTTTTTTTTAATTTTTAAATAAAGAACTTCTCTAAACTGTTGTCAAGACTGTTGTTTTGTTCTTTGTTCAATAAAGGAATTTTTCAAAAGTCTGGCATCTATTTTTTGTACTGAATTTAGTGAATGGGTAAGGGTACAAGTACTTACTAGTATATAATTTGTGCAGAGCTAAAACCTAAATGTCATAAAATTAATAAAGTGCAAGTAAATCAAAGTGTCAATGCAATCATGAGGGTGTGAACCAAAAACATGAAGGTATATGATGATATGCGAATATATCACTACCTCAAATGGTTAAAATTGAGAAACAAGGTGTCTGTTAGTGTACATAAAGTGATCAGGTAACAATTGCATTGATATGTCCATAAAGTGACAAAGTAAACGTGATCACATGTCACTATAAAGTGACTATTGGTGCTTATAAGGTGACAAATGCAAGAAATAATACGAAAATAAATTGTGCATGAAGTGACAAGCTGGAGATCCAAACTTATGATCTCAGAATTGGTGTTCCATGCGCTATATTCAATGATATGGTGATGTGCCAGGTAAGTAGTACAATTACGCACTCACCAGGTGCGCAATTATAATACGCATTTATGGATATATACTCTGTGGTCAGCCGGAGGTCCCTTTAAGGATAATTACAGCCTGGTCTGGAGTCCCCCTCTCTGGGTCAACCGCAGTACCTCTGCCGTCCTCCGTGTGAAGCTCTGTGGGTTGTAAGCTCATGCAGAGCCCAAAGAAAGGATGCCAATACTGTGATACTGTATCAAAAACGCATTTATTCTTTCCATATAGTAAATGACAATACAAAGAAGACACTGACCATGAGGGAATTCAAGATGGCCGCCGGACCTACTCAAGGCTCTGGCGGCGTAATGTCACCTGAATCCCCATACCCCTTTTATGGCCAATAACTTGCATAGAAGCACTTTTGATTTTACAAGTTTGAGTTCATAGTTCGAAGTTCGCGGTCGAACATTCATTAGGTTTGAATGCTTAACCACAAAAAGAACATGGGGGTGTTTGACCCATCACTACTGGTGAGCAGCCAAGTGTGACCATATGGAGATTTTGGTGTCAGTGGAAGGTATAGTGCCCCATGATTGGTGTAGTGGGAGGAATAGTGCCCCATGCTTGGTGTCAGTGGGAGGAATAGTGCCCCTCATTGATGTAAGTGGGAGGAATAATGCCCCATGCTTGGTGTCAGTGGGAGGGATAGTGCCCTCATTGGTGTCAATGGGAGGAAAAGCGTCCCATTGTTGGTGTCACTGGGAGGGATAGTGCCCCTCATTGGTGTCACTGGGGGGAATAGTGCCCCATCATTGGTGTCAGTGGGAGGAACAGTGCTCCATGCTTGGTATCACTAGGAGAAATAGTGCCTCAGCATTGGTGTCCCCATTGATGTAAAGCACTTACTTTCCTTCTATGTTTACATTGCTTTATGTTAATATTGTTAAAATTGCTGTTGTTAATATTTATTTTTGTAACGCTATTCTGCTTAAAACATGTAACAGTGTCATTTCATGAGATAATTTTCAAGAGCATGTTTAGAGGTGGAATTAAGGGAGGGTCAGGGTGGCGAGTAGCTCAGGACTTGAAATTTTGAGCCCTGCACTGTATTATGCAATAAGCATAAAGAATACTATACAGAGTAGACAAATATACCTTTTTATCATAACATTAGTTATCCTGTCAATAATAGTGTCTAAACGTACAACCAAACACCAGCTGGGTATAATTAATGCCAGTAAAATGCTAGTATAAATAGGGTTATTTTGAATCTTACAGCTAGCATAGAGTATAAAGATTATCATAAGAGATATACCGAGAAAGAGAAAAGATAAGTAGCCTTCTCTTGTACCCATTAAAGTTGGAGAATCCTGCCTATGACTAACGGCAGTGGAGCCAAACCCGGTATATCCAACCAGCCCTGCCAGACTAGCTCAAACTTGCGTAGTGCATTGTGATATCTATAGGTGAGTTGTTCCCCTAACAATAAAGAATTGGCTATTATATCCATTGTTTTCAGGACAGGGTAGTAGATAACAACCAATGCCTGCCTATAAGTTTACTGGCTAGGTATAGTAACCGAGTAACCATAATGTACATCTGCAGTTAAACATATCAAGGGATCCAGGGAGATAGTAGTTTGAGCAACTAATGAGACAGTTTGAACCATCTCAGTCCAATATCTAATGGACAACACCAAACCATGTGGATGAAATATCCTGTGTGAGATTTACGTTTCAGCCATATAGGTGTATTTCTTTCCCACCTAAACAACTTATCAGGTTTTCTGTAAGCCCTGTGAAGTATAAACAGTTCAGAGAGCTTATATGATGCTGAAAACGATATCAGAGGTAGCGACTCAAGGGCCATATCCCACTGTTCACCACTAATCTCACCTATATCCTCCGACCAATGTGACCTACTTTTGAGAGTAGCAGGGTTTTGAATTGTGGATAGCAGGATTAAATATATTCTCAAAATCAGTCCTTTCCTCGCCTTAGATCTGGTCACTTCTCCAATGAGCATAGCAACAGGTTTGCTCATATTGACAGAGTGCTGCTGTGTCTGTATTGCTTGCCTGGGTTGTAAGTACTGAATAAATTGCTTATGTGATAAAGAAAAATTAGACCGTATTTACTCAAATGATTTAAAGGTAGAGCCTAAGAATAGCTAATCAAGAATGCATACCCCTTTTTGTCTCCATTCATGAAAGGCCTAGTTCGGCTAATTCAGGGTAATTAGGATTATATCAGATGGACGTAGTATCCACAAATCGAGTAATGCCTAAAGACTTCCTCACAGCATCCTGTACTTTCTGCAAAAGAACAGCAGTGAGGCAGTTAGAAGGGAGGGCCGGAAAAGCCATCTCTAAATGTGAAATTGCCTGTAAAGCAGGGCTGGTCAATCTGATCAGTTGAACTACAGAAAATTTTCAGTAATTATACTACAGAACTACAGAATCTGGAATATCCACAAACCGCTGTAAATGAACTGTCAGAACTGTCAGAGAACTGTCAGAAATAGCGGAGCTCTCTGCAGTGACACTTTTTCCGGCTGATCGGGGAAAATTCGAATTCGTGCATCCGAAGTTTGCTAAAATTCGGATTCGATGCGAATCGAATTTTTCCTAATATTCGAAATGAATTCCACTTCGCCAAGTTCGATTCGCTCATCTCTAGTTATAATCCTACACCCACAGTTGATCCAGAGGAAGGCAAAAAACCTAGCAAAACACGATCCAATCTGCTCCTGCAGGGGAAAAAATGCCTTCCTGATCCTGAAAGTTAAGTTTCATCTGGTGGGCATGTTGATCAGACAGCTCTCAGGCAGATGTAACTCCAGCTGAATTTCACCCAGCTGGATAGTGATGAAGTGGCTATGAATGTTTCTGACCTGACCCAGAAGGTCTTGCAACTCTGGGTAGCTATCCAATAGCCACTGCACCACCAGACTGAGGAAGTGTACCAGGCAAGGCACCCTTGCCAACTGTTCCTGCGGGAGGACAGATGACAGGTTGGTGTCATTGTCACACATCACCATTCCTGGCACAAGTTGCTGTGGGAATAAACACCTTGGGATCTGCCCCTGCAGAGCTGGAACAATCTCCCTAGTGTAGCTTCTGTCCCAACTCCTCTACCAGCTGCAGCACCTCATGGGATCTTTTAGCATGTACCATAGATTAACCTCTCATATACATAAGGGGGACTGGTAATTCAGAGGATGACTTAATGGGAAAGGGCTTTGGGGAAGTGGAGTAGGAGGAAAAGGAGGTGGAGAAGACAGCTCTGGCACTGACATCAGAAGCTGTAAGGATGCAGGGAAGCTGAATAAGTTCCAGCAGTGTGCCCTGTCCTGCATCCTTTCTGGTTGCCAGCAGAGTAACCCAGTGGGCCTAAGCAATATACTGTATACTGCACCTGCTCATAGTTGCTGGACTATGTTTCTCTGGTCATGTGGATCTTGCTGATGACTACTTGGTCCTGTGACTTGGAAAAATTGTCCTCCAAATGATGAAGGGCAGGAATGGCTTTACAGACAAATAAATAGCAGCCAGGGACCTGCCACTGTGGTCAAGGACCTGTGTGCACTGTCCAGTACATGTCGCAAATTCTCAAAAGGTGGGCAGGATTCTCCCAAATGGGAAGGCAGAAATTACAAAGTCAGCAATTTGGAAAAGCTCAAATTTGGGTTTGGCAAAATCAGAGTAAGGTTGCGGCCTATGCTTGCCCCTGCTCTGTGTGGTCCCTTGCAGATGCTGGAGGAGCCAAATAGTAGACCTCTGACACCCCTTGATATACCATCATTTTTCTCACTGGAGGCTGTTGAGAAGGGAATTGTGTATACTGGGGGTAAAGGTGGAATGGGAGGAAATGGAAGAAAAAAGATTGCAACCCTTTTCCTGATGAAGATAATTCTGGTGCTGTTCCCACTGAGCTGCATGGTGAGAGGTCAGATGACTTTTCGTACATAAATGGCCAATGGCATTGCCATGCTTGATCCACTGGAGGCAGAGACTGCAAATAATATTGATCCAGTTAAAAAATGCCCACAGAGGTGAGCTTTTCCCGACACCCACAAAGTTCTTCCATTCAGATGAACACACTGGCTTCTCCCTCTTCTGTGCGAGCTGCCCCTGGTTGACATCCTGTCTCACTGTGGTTGTGCTTCTGCCTCTCTTTCCTTTTTTCTATTGGGAACCAGGTATGAGGTCAGAGACTTCATCTTCATCTCCTCCCTCCTTGTCGCTGGAGCCAGCTTGACAGTGTGCTTCAGATGAGGGAACATCAGTGCTAATTGTTTTTCCCAGCCTGGTGATCCCTCCCTCTAGGCTTCTATTACTCTTCTCAGTCCATTCATTGCTGTGCATCCTCTTGCATCAAGTGACTCACGGTGTGATCAAATAGTTCAGCAGACCCTTTCATGCCAGCTTGTGGGAAACACAGCAATAGTAGCTGTGGATGTGAAATATGCCATTTTGGCAGCTGCATGGACTGCAAGCTAGTCTGAGAATAGGTGATAGAGGGGGAGGACAGTTAAGGTTTGATTAGCCACTCCACCCCCTTCTCTGTTCTCTGTGCTCTGGCTGTACAGCAAACCCAACACCGGAAAGAAATGGCATACATGTCCTGCCTGCAGATGATGCACCACGTCCATGACCACTGATCTCTGTTCACACAAAGGCTGGTCACCCCCCTATAGCTGAACGGTAGCTTCTGCTCCTCCCTGTAAGCCTGCCAGACAATGTGAAGCGTATTCCTTACTTTTATTTGCACTACTACAAAAGCTGTATGGGGCGAGTGGTGCTTGAGTGCACTGTAAATTGTGGTATTGGGTGGACTAAACAGCACTTCAATAATGGGTGGAGCTCCGCGGAAGATAAAGAGCACCTGTTGTGGTGACTTCAATAGATTCAAACTGCTGTTGCTACTGCTGACCCCATTAAAAATAAATGAACAAAAGACAATAACAAAATGAAACCCAAGTAAAATATAGCTCAACATAGAAAAAAAAACACCCACCCTAAAACACTCAAAGCTTTTTTTTTTTTTTTAAAGAAAAGAAAACAAACTATTGAATAAATGAAAAAAGAAACACCCCCTAATAAACACACACAATTAGTCCTAAAAAGAACTGTTGGGCTCTAGGAAATCCCAATGAATGCAGGGTGGCTTACATTCCAGTCCCCCTAGTCAAACAAGCTGCAATGCACTGCATATCAGTTTTAAATATATAAATATATAGTACAGTAGAAAAACACTAGTAGCACAAAACACTATCCATCTCTCTCTCTTCCCCTAAAAGCAATCTCAGCAGTCCCTCAGTCTCCCTAAACTCCCACACACTTACAAATGGCTGTTAGGACAGCACCTTTTTGTGGGCTGCAACTTAGTTTCAAACATCACTGGCCAATCCATTGCCCTTCCGATCCATCATGAGTGTGTGCTCCATAGGCTGTTTAGATGGCTGACCGGAGCGCACTGCGCAGGTGAGGCTGCCTGTTGGAACGTTCATGGATGTGTGTTCCACGGGCGGTTCTAATAGGGCCTTGTACCCACTGTGCAGGCGCTCTTGGAGTCACACTCATGGAGTGCATTCCACTGGCACCTGGAGCGGCCTCTGTGTTTCTGTTTTCCTCCTCTACTGCTGATCTGGTGCACTAGATCAGCTCATTAAAAGGTATTATGGAAATGTATCTTACTCCTATCCAACTTACCTCTGTATGCAGCAAGCAGGTCCTGGATGCTTTTGGAACAAATACACGTTTTTAAGGTACACAAGTTTTAAAAGTAAAATTGCTACAGAACCCTAAGTTCCTTTGATCACTATGAATAATAATACTTTCATCATTATTATCAGTATTACTCAGTCACATCATGCGTTTGCGTACTGATGGCATTTTTATACACACATTTAATATTTTTATAATATATATTTTTACAATGTTGTTAAATTGTTCCATATTATTTTATCTTGTTTAGAATGTTTTTCTGACACCTATGCCCCACCTTCCTTGTTGGAATTGCCCAGCCCATGTGGGAGGGCTTATTCTTAGTTCTATGATATATATAGAAGAGGGCACTCATGGTTTTGTTAGCTCTGAGGAAGAAGGGATTTCCCTTCGAAACACGTCACCTGAACTTTGAGAGTCTCCCCTCTCGGTGGGATTTGCACGGGTCTGCCACTTCTATGCTCCTTTTAGGATTTTATGTGCCTTTTATACTGACTTATTTGTGAGTATACATCTCATTTTAATAAAATTTGTACAAATACCTGTTGAATTTGCATTATATTGGAACACTGCCTTCCCAGTCATCCCCCCTCCCCCTTGTGGCCCTGCTAGTGAGAAGCTTTTTAGTTCTGAAGGTGACACTTCTTACATATATGCAAAAATACAACTGTTCCTAATATGTCTGTGTTCCTAATGAAAATAAATACAACATTGTAAAACCAACTCAATGCTGCTCTGTCACTTCAACCCAACACTAATATCAGAGGATCTGAATGAACCGTTATGGTTGGGCTTTACAGAAGTTCTGGAAGTTTGGGTTAAGAGTGTAAAGTGCAGGCTATCAGAGGATTTCTGTATTCAAAGTGTATACAAGTGCATACAGTGAGGAACAGAAGTATTTGAACACCCTGCGATTTTGCAAGTTCTCCCACTTAGAAATCATGGAGGGGCCTGAAATTCACATTGCAGGTGCATTCCCACTCTGAGAGACAGAATTAAAAAAAGAATAAGGAAATCACATTGTATGATTTTTAAAGAATTTATTTGTCTTGCACTGCTGAACATAAGTATTTGAACACCTAAGATACAGCAAGAATTCTGACTCTCAAAGACCTGTTACTGTGCCTTTTAAAAAGTCCACCTCTACTCCACTCATTAATCTAACTTAGTAGCACCTGTCCGAGATCTTTAAAGACACCTGTCCACCCCACAGTCAGTCAGACGCCAACTACTACCATGGGCAAGACCAAAGAGCTGTCAAAAGACACCAGAGACAAAATTGTGGACCTCCACAAGGCTGGAAAGGGCTACGGGGCAATTGCCAAGCAGCTTGGTGAAAATAGATCAACTGTTGGAGCAATTGTTAGAAAATGGAAGAGGCTAAAGATGACTGTCTGTCTCCCTTGGACTGGGGCTCCATGCAAGATCTCACCTCGTGAGGTATCACTGATGATAAGAAAGGTGAGGAATAAGCCCAGAACTACAAGGGAGGAGCTGGTCAATGACATGAAGAGAGCTGGGACCACAGTTTCAAAGGTCACTGTCGGTAGAACACTACGCCGTCATGGTTTCAAATCATGCATTGCACAGAAGGTTCCTCTGCTCAAGTCATCACATGTCCAGGCCTGTCTGAAGTTTGCCAATGACCATCTGGATGATCCAGAGGAGGCATGGGAGAAAGTCATGCAGTCAGATGAGACCAAAGTAGAACTTTTTGGTCTAAACTTCACTCGTCGTGTTTGGAGAAAAAAGGATGAGTTGCATCCCAAGAACACCATCCCTACTGTGAAGCATGGGGGTGGTAACATCATGCTTTGGGGGTACTTTTCTGCGAAGGGGACAGGACGACTGCACTGTATTAAGGAGAGGATGAATGGGGCCATGTATTGTGAGATTTTGAGCAACAACCTCCTTCCCTCAGTCAGAGCATTGAAGATGGGTCGTGGCTGGGTTTTCCAACATGACAACGACCCGAAGCACACAGCCAGGATAACCAAGGAGTGGCTCCGTAAGAAGCATATCAAGGTTCTGGAGTGGCCTAGCCAGTCTCCAGACCTAAATCCAATAGAACATCTTTAGAGGGAGCTAAAACTCCGTGTTGCTCAGCGACAGCCCCGAAACCTGACAGATCTAGAAGAGATCTGTGTGGAGAAGTGGGCCAAAATCCCTGTTGCAGTGTGTGCAAACCTGGTCAAGAACTACAGGAAACGTCTGACCTCTGTAATTGCAAACAAAGGCTTCTGTACCAAATATTAACACTGATTTTCTCAGGTGTTCAAATACTTATATTCAGCAGTGCAAGACAAATACATTCTTAAAAAATCATACAATGTGATTTCCTGACTTGTTTTAAAATTCTGTCTCTCAGAGTGGGAATGCACCTACAATGTGAATTTCAGACCCCCTCCATGATTTCTAAGTGGGAGAACTTGCAAAATCGCAGGGTGTTCAAATACTTCTGTTCCTCACTGTATATATATATATATATATATATATATATTATTTTTTTTTTAATTATTTATTTATTTTAATATGTAAAATAAACTTAGAACAGTTTTTAACTGATCAGTTTGGGTTACTAATTATGGATGGTACACTAAAGTCCCACAAATTAACTGTTTTATCTGTTTAGCCCATAGATCACTTTAGATACAGTTGGGCTCATTTACCTAAGGAATTAAGAATGTTCACTTAATATATTAAATATTCACTTAATATATGAATTAAATAATATATTAAGTAAATATTCAATCTAGTTATCCAGTCATGTGAAAAACGTATTACTGATTTTATACTGTTACTGATTTCATATACACAAATTTGGTATTCAGAGTGAACAGGAATTTTATTTTCACATGGCTTTATGATTGAAGTTAACCTACAATTTATTGAGTGAATTTTATCAACTTCTTTAGTCCTATAGTATATCAGCCTTACTATCTATAAATGTTTCTAGTTGAAATAATGCATTGAGATTTGAATGTGTTTATCCAAGCCTTAAAATATAATTTTATCTTAATTACATTTTACCTTAAAGTGTATTGGAGAACAGTAATATCACAGATATTTATAAATAGATGCTTAACAAAACTGACAACAGATATTGCAGAAAAATGCTAATTTTGTTTGGTCCAAAAAATGTTATTTATATTTTGGGTGCATTTATGGAGCTAGAATTGGTGTGATCCACAACTGATTTCCACTAGAAGGGATGACAGCTTACAATTTCATCATCTCTAGGAAGCATAGAAAAAGAAAATAAGCACATTGGTTGTCATTATGATTGCATGAAAATAGAGCTATCATATATCAGTAACACAATGCAATGAGCAACTTCATCGAGTGATGAATTATGGACTCACTCTCACTCTCTACTATAAGTTAATATTATCACCCCAGGATAATTGGGGTAAAGTTCAATTACTAACCATGAATTACTGTGTGGGCCACATGAAGGGTTTTGACACAACATTTTCTACATTTATCTTTTCACCTACCACTCTAAATTTGCATCACAGTGGAGATTAATCTTTGAGAGCCTTTTTTAACTGCAGCTATTTTTCTTGCATGGATTGGCCAGTCCCTGGAGTCCCCTTCAGCAAGATACATGACTGTCACATTTCTGATGCCAGCTCTCATATCTGCTTAGGTTTCCACATGTAGATGTTTCAGTAAATGTATAAATGTACAGAAAGCATGATTATTACAAAGTGTCTGTAAAATTTGTGCTGAAAGTTTTGAAAGTTTGTTTGTATAAATAAATAGGATGAACATTTTTTCTTCTTAAATGGAAATTGGACACCAATTAAAATACCACTTTTTCTACTTGTTCTTCAATTACTACTGTTTTCACTTGGCCAAAAACAATTTGATCATAATTTACCTACGGCAGTACTCTGAATAAATGGTTGTAACCAAAAGTATTTTCATCAAGCAAATGATGGGTAAATTATTGAAAGTCACAGCAACCAGTAGCTCTACTAACCTCTTTACCTTCTGAATTGTCTGAATGGCATCCGACGTACTAAGACAACGGAACTCTGATGTACATGTATTGCAACACAACGGAGCCCATTGAAAAACACGACCATATCTTGGTGTTGCATTGGTGTTGCATTAAAAAAACATTCTGTATGTACATTTTGTGTCCATCTTTGTGCATGGACAGCCCATTAAAAATGAATGGGCTGCTTAAACACAATGCACAAATGCAGCATAAAGTGTGAATTGACCCTTTGCTAGTTTTTATTATGTACTATTGTAATGTGTTAGGAACATAAGGATGTCCCATAGTTTGATGGAAATAAAAATTATCAACCTACAAAGGACTGAATTCAAAGACATCTTGAAAATCAAGAGGGAAAAAATGATGCAGCAGGTCAGTCCATTTTGATGAAATTTCATTGCAGTAACTCAAAATGGTATTCAGTAGTTTGTATGGCCCCCATGTGCTTGTATGCATGCCTGACAATGTCGGGGCATGCTCCTAATGAGATGATGGAGATCTGGACCAAGGCATCACTGAGCTCCTGGACAGTCTGAGGTGCAACCTGGCGGCATCAGATGGACCGGAACATGATATCCCAGAGTTGTTCTATTGGATTGAGGTCAGGTGAGTGTGGGGGCCATTCAATGGCATCAATTCCTTCATCCTCCAGCAACTGCCTGCATATTCTCACCACATGAGGCTGGGCATTGTCGTGCACCAGGAGGAACCCAGGACCCACTGCACCAGCGGTAGGATCTGACAATGGATCTCATCCCGATACCTAATGGCAGTCAGGGTGCCATTGTGTAGCCTGTAGAGGTCTGTGTGTCTCTTCATGGATATGCCTCCCCAGACCATCACTGACCCACCACCAAAATGGTCATGCTGAACAATGTTACAGGCAGCATAATGTTCTCCATGGCTTCTCCAGACCCTTTCACATCTGTGACATGTGCTCAGGGTGAACCTGCTTTCCTCTGTCGAAAGCACAGGGTGCCAGTGGTGGACCTGCAAATTCTGGTTTTGAATGGCACATGCCAATCAAGCTCTATGGTGCCACGCAGTGAGCACAGGGCCCACTAGAGGAAGGCGGGCCCTCAGGCCACCCTCATGAACTCTGTTTCTGATTGTTTGGTCAGAGGCATTCACACCAGTGGCCTGCTGGAGGTGTTTTTGTAGGGTTCTTGCAGTGCTCATCCTGTTCCTCCTTGCACAAAGGAGCAGATACTGGTCCTGCTGATGGGTTAAGGACCTTCTACAACCCTTTTCAGCTCTCCTAGAGTAGCTGCCTGTCTCCTGGAATCTCCTCCATGCTCTTGAGACTGTGCTGGGAGACACAGCTAACCTTCTGGCAATGGCATGTCTTGATGTGCTATCCTGGAGGACTTGGACTGCCTGTGCAACCTCTCTAGGGTCCAGGTATCGCCTCATGCTACCAGTAGTGACACTGACCCTAGCCAAATGCAAAACTAGTAAAAAACAGTCAGAAAAGATGGAGTAGGGAAAAATATCAGTAAAACCATTCCAGCTTTGGGGGTCATCTCATTGTTGCCCATCTAGTGCACCTGTTGTTAAATTTAATTAACACCAAAGTAGCTGAAACTGATTCACAACCCCCTCTGCTACTTAACTGACCAGATCAATATCCCAGGAGTGTAACTGACTTGATGCTAGACTCTGATTAAAAAGTGTTACTTTAATTTTTATGAGCAGTGTGTGTGTGTATATACAGTTGTGTCCAAAATTATTCAACCCCCAATGCTGTAAAGGGGTTTAGGGACTATAGTGTACATTTGGAATTGTATTCAGAATCAAATCCTACAAGGACGTTGTAACTACCCAAATGCAACTAAAATGACATCAATTGTTTATGTAATACAGTAGTAAATGGTTCTTATGTGGTTTCTTCATTGCCACAATTATTCAACCCCTTAAAGACTACCACTCTGAAGAACAGAGGTTCATACAGGTGCTTTCCATCAGGTATTGAAAACACCTGTGGATGTCACCGAGCAGCAATCAAGCATAATAAGCACCAATTAGGCAGCTTTAAAATGACTGTGATACTCAGCTCCTTCTAGACATTTACTGGTGTGGTTACAAACATGGTGAAGGCAAGAGAATGGTCCAGGAAGACAAGAGAAGAGGTGATTTCTCTTCACAGGAAGGGCAATGGCTATAAGAAGATTGCAAAGATGTTAAACATACCAAGAGACACCTTAGGAAGCATCATTCGCAAATTCAAGGCAAAGGGCACTGTTGAAACGCTACCTGGTCGTGGCAGAAAGAAGATGCTGACTTCGACTGCTGTGCGCTACCTGAAGCGTAGAGTGGAGAGAAGTCCCCGTGTGACTGCTGAGGAACTGAGAAAAGATTTGTCAGATGTGGGTACAGAAGTTTCAGCCCAGACAATAAGACGCACACTGCGTAATGAAGGCCTCCGTGCCAGAACTCCCAGGCGTACCCCCTTGCTGTCTCCAAAGAATAAGAAGAGTCGACTGCAGTATGCCAAAAGCCATGTGGACAAACCACAAAAGTTGTGGGATAGTGTTCTGTGGACTGATGAAACAAAATTAGAACTGTTTGGGCCCATGGATCAACGCTATGTTTGGAGGAGGAAGAACAAGGCCTATGATGAAAAGAACACCTTGCCTACTGTGAAGCATGGTGGAGGGTCAATCATGCTTTGGGGCTGTTTTGCTTCTGCAGGTACAGGGAAGCTTCAGCGTGTGCAAGGTACCATGAATTCTCTTCAGTACCAGGAGATATTGGATGGAAACGTGATGCAGTCCGTCACACACCTGAGGCTTGGGAGACGTTGGACCTTTCAACAGGACAATGATCCCAAGCATACCTCCAAGTCCACTAGAGCATGGTTGCAGAGGAAAGGCTGGAACATTTTGGAGTGGCCATCGCAGTCACCAGACTTAAATCCGATTGAGAACCTCTGGTGGGACTTAAAGAAAGCAGTTGCAGTGCGCAAGCCTAAGAATGTGACTGAACTGGAGGCCTTTGCCCATGAAGAATGGGCGAAGATACCCGTAGATCGCTGCAAGACACTTGTGTCAAGCTATGCTTCACGTTTAAAAGCTGTTATAACTGTAAAAGGATGCTGTACTAAGTACTAAGATTGAATGTCACTTGGGGGTTGAATAAAACTGATAATGCTGTGAGCACAGAAAAGACATTTGTGGTTATTTCATTATAACTGTTATGTTATATTTGTCTGACCTACAAGTGCCTCTTTAATGTAAATGTAAGCAAGATGACTGAATGATCAAAAGCAATGTCAAACTGGCCAAAACACTCAATTTCAGTGGGGGTTGAATAATTTTGGACACAACTGTATATATATGCATACAGTATATACCAATTATGAACATATATATATATATATATATATATATATATATAAAACAAATCAAATTTGGTAACATACATATTGATCCAAAAGATATACAAAGCACTTCACAATTTTCAAAAACAATAAGCAATGAGACACTTTATCAAAGAACAATTGGATGCCTCTTCAAGGTAAACTTGGGATCAATATGCTTGCTATTCTCTTTTTTTCATCTAAAAATAAGTATCATATTTTTTATGTAAATACTAAAGATACAAAGGTTAGATTATTTTGTTTACTTTGCAGAAATAATCCAATATATCATATATGCAGAAAGCTATTACAAAACATATGATGTTACAAAAGTTAAAACCATAAAACTTTAACCACTGCATCACCTGTCTGGGAGGTTGTTAATTTACAGTAGGGTAGTCATGATAACATGAAAAAATAAAAGAATGTGTCAACATATAAATAATGAATACTTCTGTGTTCAAAATGGTTTGTGCTTGCAAAATACTGAAAAAGGCACCCAAAAGGGCAATTATGCGATGCAATAAAACCTTTACAATTTATCAGTTCAGAATTAAACATAAATGATGGCCCTAAATATATTTTTCTATCCCTGGCTATATACCATTAATCCCTACTCATGAGCTCATGAAAACAGTTTTCTATCCAAGAACACACAATATCTTCAATGCCAAAATACCCTAAAGTGTTATTAAACCCACAACAGTAAAATCAGTCTGTATTTGCAGTAAATCATGCTTGTTACACTCCTCTAAGGGGTTAATCCTCTTGATTGTGTTAAAATGATGTTTGATCCTGACTTCTCTGATCCTCCCCTTCTTCCAGTACCCCCCTCTTATTTCTTGATAAGACATATCATGTGGAGTCATTCTGCACATGCTCAGTTTGCTGTGTATTGCTAGAGAGGTTTTTTTTTTGTCTTGGGAAAGTGCATGTGATCAGCAAAGGGCCAATCATCACTGTCCAGACAGAGGTCAGGGGTTCTGCATCTTCCTAGAACAAAATGAAAACTCCTTCTACAAGCTTTAACATGTGCTCAGCTCGACCCTGATAGAAGTCACAAGACTGCTATATACTGCTGATGAGAAAAGGTATTTAGCAGTTTATATTTACTAAAATAATTGCACTTCCATGTTCTGTGTACTGTGGGAGACCAGATATAGTGAATGCAGGAAGCTGGGTTTAGTAACACTTTTATTTGTGAATTAAGCATTTTTAGGGTATTGTATCAAATGCCTCAGTGAAGTTTAGATACACTGGGTTTGAGTTACTAAAACTGCAGAGTGCAAAATCTGGTGCAGCTCTGAAGAGAAACCAATCAGCTTTCAGGTTTTATCACCAAAGCTTTATTGAACAAGCGGAAGTTAGAAGCTGATTGGCTACTGCATGCACAGCTGCACCAGAGTGCAACAGTTTTAGTAAATCTACCTCTTTTTATTTGATGTATCTTTACTTTTTATTCTCACTTTGCAACTATCCTAAGGGGGTGATACATTCTCTTAGTGGAAACATCGGCGTTCTATTACTTTTCACTCAGTCATTGACTGCCCAGCTATAACATAGTAAAGGCATTAACCAAGGAGATCACCTGATAGGTCACCTTCCTGAGCAGTTTCTGATTAAGTCACCGGTCACACCGTTGCTACTTAAAATCGCACAATTTGTGTGCGATTTCTGAAGACTTTATTTCTACTAATAAAGATTTTCAACAATTTCTTGCAATTTTCAGTGCACTTTGCAGCAAATCTCAAATGTTAAGACACTGACATTCACATTCATTAGATGCAAATTCAGGTGCGAGTTCAATATCCAAATTGCACCTTTATGACCGAGCACTTAGTCTCTGGATCTTCCAACGACACTGAGCAAACCACTGCCAGAAATAAGAAAGAGAATCATGGAGCTGCACAGAACGTCCTCAATTAATGTCCGTCCTGCTATGTCCTGAAATTTGGTATCTATGATGGAAAAAATGTTACAAAGAAGTACTGCACCTGCAGTCCCCCAGGAGATTGCTCCCGCCCACCTTCGTACTTGCATGCAATCTTTATCAGTCAGCACTGTTTTCACTAAATATACAGCTCTTAGTTGTTCTATACACTTTTCTTGCATAGATTTTTTATTTGGCAGAGTGTGCAGAAGCTGAGTGATCACATAACAGCCTATATGGAGCAAACTTCACCATACACTATACAATCTGACTGTACAATCTCCCCTAGATCTACCATCATATCTGTAGTTCAAGTACCTGCCTGATTGGAAACAGAGTGATTGGATCAATAGGTGTGTCCTCTTATTATATAGTTTTGGTAAATCTAAAGGAGATGATACAGAGAATGTACAATCAGATTGTACAGTGTATGGCCACATTTATTTACCTAGAATAAACTAGTTGCTCTTTCGGTAGTATCAATTGTTAATAACACCCCAAACAGTTATTTTTTCCATGTGAAAAAATTAGTGATAAATGCAGCAAAAATATGCAAACTCCATAGCAAAATGTCACAAGAGCTACTTTGGCACATATAGGACAGCCCATTGAAATCAAACAGCACCAAAACGCTTGGAACAAAATGTGCCATGCTGAGCTTTTTTCAGGTGCTTGTCAAGCGTAAGGCAGCCCATTCAAGATAATGGGATGCCCTATGTGTGACGGGTAGAAACGTTCCAAAAAGCTAGAAACCATGAAAAAAAAACCATGTCAGCAAGTTCCCATTATGTACAGATGTGAACAGAGCCTGATAGTTGAGTGCCTCTATCCTCCTATATACTTGCAAAAAGATGGCAATACACTATGCAATCTGATTGTACAATCTCTGTACAATTTCTGTTAGATTTACCAAAACTAAGGAATAGGAGGACCCAACTGAATAATTCATTCAATTTGTTTCAAATAGGGTAGGTCCTTGCTCTACACAGCTGATGGTAGATCTAAAGGAGACTGCTCAGATGATGCAGAAAGTGGGTGAAGATAAAACAAGAGGCGGTGTAGTAATGATGGAGGTGCGGTCCAAAGTGGTAATACATGCCTTATTCTACAATGAACTAAGACAGTGCACGATGGTATATGATCTAGATGAAGGGATGAAATCACACTGCATTTCTTACCTTTTCAAACAGGTAAAATTTCCAAGCTTCCGTGGATGTGGCAAGTTAGAGGTAAGCAATATAACAAAAAGATAGCACACACCCACCACACCCCAAAAGAACCCAATCAAGTCACTCAGCAATCCTTCTCCTGAAGTACATAAAAATAAATATAAATAATACAGAAGACTTGATATAAATGAATAAACACATCAATAATATCAATACAACCCAATGTCCAAATAAAGTCCAAAAAACACACTTGCAAGTGATTTCACAATAATCCAGATCCCAAGGCAAATATGATGATGAACTCCAGAAAATCTTCACATACCTCCAAAAATAAAAGATCTCAACATAGTGTATTATCCTCGGATTTAAAAATAGTGCCACACGTGTCACATGCAAAAAACTAAAGTGACACAGCAATTGTGAAATGTTCAAACTCCAACAATTTAATGAATAAGCCCACTGCACACAATATAGTAAAAGTGCATAATTACCCTAAGATAGATAAAACCAGCATAGGATCCATAGTAAGGATGGGATTGCCTCCAGACAATATATAACTCATCTTCTCCAGACACCTCCCATAGACCTCATAAACAGACCAGGGGTCAGTGTTTGTATAAAATAACACACAGATTTTGTTGTAGCAACTTACATTAAAAAACGATGAGATCAGCTTCCATATAGTGAAACAGTCAAGACAACATCACTCTATAGCGGTAGCTTCAAGTTAATGGTCTTACAACTCTGAAGGAGAGCCAGGTGATAGATGGAAGTCTCAAGGGTATACACAGCCGCGTGTTCCAGAACCCAAGATGGCCACCACGGCACTTCCGGAAACGTCAATACGTCACTACGTCACGTGCCCCGGACGCGCTTCGTCACATCCGGACTTTTTCAACAGAGAGGTAAGCACATTGGGATGATAAGAAAGGACATTAGAAAAGGCTTCTGTTTTTTATGAAAAGTGAAATTCTGCCCAAAAAGGTGGACTGGGCCTTTAAACAGAGTCTATCCCACATTGTAGCTCTTTATGAGTCTGTGAATGGACACTGCCGATCCACACAAGTGAAGAAGAAGCCAACACATCAAAATGGCTTACAGCAAAAGTGTTAGTAAAGGCATAGTACCAACAGCATTTTGGGGCCACACAAGGACCAATTTCTCAAAGTTGTTGTGAATGTTTTTTTTTATTGTGCTGTTTTCTTTTTTATTTGCTAATTTTTTTTACAGGTGTAGAAGTTTAGAAGTGCCATACAGAAGTGCATGGCTGTCCCATGCATCTAAAATGTAAATACAAGTTGTAATACACATGTTGCACTGGTGAGTCCGCTCAAGTGAAAAAACAAAATGTGTGCAAAATGTCATTCCTTTTTCAGTTTAAGGCCATAGTCACATGTATGCCTTGCAAGTAACACATTCTAAAACATGTTTTGCAATTCATTACCACAAGCATGTTCATGCATGTAGTATGTGGTTTGTGGTGCCCTGCCATTCATTTTGCATACCATTGCAATGCATATGACTGTAAAGCTCGAAAGAGCAGGGCCCTCGAACCCCTCGTGTATCGCATTGTATTGTTACTGTACTGTGGCATGTTCTGTCTCCCTTTGTAATGTACAGCGCTGAGTGAACTGTTGGCGCTTTATAAATACTGTATAATAATAATAATATATACACTGAGAGCCTATTCAAATTTGTCTGTTTTCTTGCTGCAAGAAAATGCATATCCTGTATAATGTCGATAGTTTCCAATAGGGCTGGTTCATACCTATGCACTGTAATGTGGAAAGCAACAGGGTAGCTATATAGGCACTAAATGAAAATGCACCTGTATTACAGTGGACCAGAGAAAAAGATATAGATTGCTGTGCCTCCCATTCAAATAAATCAATCCAATACAAAATCCTATGAATGATAAATGTGCTATTCAAAATACTAGATGTGAATAAATGTATAAAATATTAGCAGTGAATGTCCATACAGCATATACATCGTGAATATCTTCTCTCAATTGCATATAATATATCACTGTGTTCCACTTCTTGAGATAGTTCGCATCACTACACTCCACCTTTATTGATACTCCACACCAAACATACGTAGTGATGCCCGCCACCATTCACCACTGCGCTCACCTTTAAGATTGGACCCCTGTTGTTAAAAGTCTCAACCTCTTTTTCCCTTGTTTAGGACTCCTGTTTTGCATTTTATTGATCGGATTATATGTTAGTCACATTTTAGTAGGTAGAACTTTTATTTTATAATTTTATTGTTGGATTATGTGATGAGTTCACTTCCTGTCCCCATGGAGACAGTTCTATGTTTTACTTCACTTGTAAGTGCATTTTTATAATAAACTTTGTATCTTATGTGTACATATTACTCTATGAATACCCTTCTTTGCTTCATGAGAATATAATACAAAAGAAGAAGGGATCATGATTTAAAGGGCCAGGCCATGACGTATGAGGTGTACATCAACAAAGAGGTGTTGGAAGAAGTCCTAAACAAGGGAAAAAGCGGTTGAGACCTGTAACAACACGGGTCCAATCTTTGAAGTGAGCAAAGTGGTGAATGGGGGGGGGGGGCATCACTACATATGTTTGGTGCAGAGTATCACTAAAGGTGGAGTGTAGTGATGAGAAGTATTACAGGAAGTAGAACGCAGTGATATATTATATGCAATTGAGAGAAGATATTCACGATTTATACATGGGCATTCACTGTTAATATTCAATGCATATATTCACTTCTAGTATTTTGAATAGCACATTTATCATTCATAGGATTGCATATTGGATTGATTTATTTGGTTGGCAGGCCCAGCAATCTATTCCTTTTTCTTTGATGTACATTGGTTGTGGGAACACAATACATTGCTAGCAAGAACTCACTTTAAGCACATATTTAAGTTTAATATAGCATTATTTGGTTCATATTTTTTATTGGATTGATACATGTGATATTTTCACCCCTATTATAGTGGACCACACTGTAAACACACAGGGGTTCATTTACTATAAGTGGAGAGTGCAAAATCTGGTGCAGCTGTGTATGGTGGCCATTCAGTTTGTTCAATTAACCTTTGATGAAAAAAAACTAAAAGCTGGTTGGTTTCTATGCAGAGCTGCACCAGATTTTGCACTCTCCACTTTTAGTAAATCAACCCACTGTGTGCTGTGCTTTTCTGGATTGGAAAAAATAGTGCAGGTGTATTTTTGGGCATTAGGTGAATTTTGGTGGCCCATTCAAATAAATATATTTTTTTTAAATAATAATGTAAATGGGTCCTAAATGTGCTGCTATTGTGGTTTGAAATATACATTTTAACATGGATCTGAGCACCATGCATTACACAGAATTCAATGTGCTTATAGTAAATGTTGTGTTTTGAATTTATTTTGCCACATTGCAGTAGAAACTGTACAACTCTTATCTGCTATGTGTACATTCTTCATATACTATGCCACTAGCACAGTGTAACAAGACAGATCAGAGTTAACAAATTAGCTTCAAAACGATTTGCATGTGTACTGTATGTTAATAAAGGTTGTTAAAATTCATAATGTATATTTATTGTATATATTAAAAAAGTACCTTTTTTATCACTCATCATAATGTTTATATATTTCTATCACTTTTTTTACTTTGCTGTTAGCATTTGATTGCAATAATATAGTAAATGTATTTACATTACATTTATGCAATCTTTTGATTGTTAGTTGTTCTGACACATAATAAAAACCAAATAAATAAGCCAATCATAGAGTTATTTGCATTTCATTTATTCTTTCCTGCAAATGTAATTTAAATATATAATAATATGCAATATGTGTTGGAGTCCCAAAGTACTGTTTTTGTCACAATCAATTACAAATATTGCTAAATATAGGTATTTGAAACAATCAAGTATATCTAGAATCTATTGTACTGCATTGAGCCCTTCACATTGTCAGATTTCAGAAAATTTAATTTTGTTTTATGAAACATATGTTAAAAAGTTGTACACCTCCAATAATTATACTAAAACATCTCCATTTTTATGCAAAACTAACTAGATATTGTCACATTAAAATAGCAAATTCAATTCACTCTTTATGAAACATGTGTTTAAAAAAAAATAAAATACACTCTGTAATTATTTCAAGAGTGTTCCAACAGACTCTCTATGGCCTACTGGATATTGCATTTGTTTAAAACTCAATCATGCAAAATGAAGACTCGATTTGAAAAATTTTAATAAAGATAACCAGCCTATCATTATATCATTTGAATGCTAATCGCCACTTTCATTCAGTGAAGGAAAAACTGATAGTGTCAACTTTGCTGGAGGCTCTTTATTTTGCAATAAAACATTTACATTCTAATGGTTTTATTAGAGCACAGTAGCTGTCATCAGCTCCAGACGAATCCCTTGCAAACTGTATCAGTTATCAACTCATATTGCCTTATCAAAAAACCACCCAGTGGTGAGCCAGGGCCTGCCACAATGTGGTGTCTATAGCTCGGAGAGCTGGTATTTAATCATTTCTTCTCCAGTATTGTTCTGCTTACAGTGCATAAATAAGTGCTTCAAAATAACCCCAGAGTGCTACTGACAATGAAACAAAGTATTGCTTCTATTTATCTTTCTTGCATTCTTCAGAAACGCTTTCTTTTTACTCTGCTTGTGCTGCAGGCATTCTTTTTATTCACTATAACCTATCTTTCAGCAGCTTTGAATTTCTCCAAGATGAGCAGTTGGGCTCAAAGATAGAGCCTTTTCCAATCAAAGAGGCGGGTGTTATTTGCTTTGGGAAGTGATATAATGAATGCTGAAAACAACTATATTAAAGACAAAAAGTGGACTGCCAGTCAAGTTGACCTTAAGAAGGGAAGCTAGGAAAGAATAAATGTGAAATGTTATTTTTATGTCATTGTTATTGTTGTCATTGTAATAGGGTAGTAATCTGAAAGAAAACAGATATAAAGTATCAACATGTAGGTGAATCTATCTTGTTCTAGTCAGCATTACCTACCAAGAATAACACAAATAAAAGGAATCTGCCATTACCTTAGTCTTGAGCTGTCTACTATGATCCTTTGTGTGTCAGTCACTGGAACTGTACACTTCAAATCTCTTCAAGAAATTACTTCAGAGAGACCAGCACAGTATATTTTATAATAATGCTATTTATGTTTAGTTTGCCTGGAAAAATACACTGATTTGTATCACAATTAATTTTCTACAGTAAATCATTTGTGCAAATCAAATATTGTACATAAAATATTTTTTATGTCTTGAAAGCATTACCTTCACTGCCTAACATAAAGTGAACCTGTGCTTTGCACATGCATGCCAAAGCAACACACTGATGCACATTTAATAAAAATCCAGCTGCATTTTCATAGGAGAGCAAATAGCTAAAGTAAGATCATTGCCTGGTTCCTCCACATGTGTGACCACTATTTTGTCTTGGTTTCAGTCAGCACCCTGCTTAATTCAGGTCTGTTAACCATGTTTTTAGACTGAAAAGGATGTATACCATCTTGCTAATTAAATTACACAACTAACAATCTTCTGAAAAGCAACCACTTTGCATACAAACTCACTTTCAAAAAGTGGACTGCCAATGCCTAGTTGGTGGATCTTCAGAAGCTAAAGGCACACTTCAAAGCGTCTTCAGAAATCTGGTGTTCTTAGGCTGAGCTGCTAAGTCAGATTAACTACAGCCATCTAGACCTTCATAAATGGGTCTGCATGACCAGGGGCGGACTGACAACTCATGGGGCCCCTGGGCAATAGGGGATCGTGGGGCCCCTGTGTCCTTGCCCAAACTCAAAACAGCCTATGAAAAAGGTACCAGGGGCATCTCATGGGGCCCCCTACTGACCCCAGGCCCTCAGGCAGCGCCCAAGTTTCCAAATGGTCAGTCCGCCCCTGTACATGACCATTTGGGTGTCCTTGAGGTAGCGGAGATAGTAATAGTAAATCAGCCATGTTATCTTTAATGCTTGGCCTCCGACCTTCAATTACTCCCCTTTTCTTGGGTACTTCTCAGTATTACATTCATGTGACTAACTTCATTCCCCCATGTGGCAATTCTGATAATTGGCCCAGCACTGTCACATGGGGACTGGGAGGGATTCTTCGGTGCTGCATAAGCTTTAATTGAGATCCAGCTGGAGCTTACACAGGGCATCTTCTCCTCATTTCAGGAGCAGTGGGAGAGTAAAAAGAAGACATGATGAGGGGAAGCAGCTTTAAAATGAAGCTGTTGTTTAAGCCTGCATGAGTCAAGCACAGTTTTTTTTCTAAGATTACTTTGTAATTATTTAAAATAACAAACAAAAATGTTTGTACATTCTAAACTACTTTTATTAAAAAGTCAGTTGTATACTCACAAAAACAGAGACAGATGAGCACAGGGCGGGGCATATCGGTGACATCATGACATCATTACTTTGGCTTGGTCTAGGAGCATTTGTTTTATTCTATGTTCATTATGTTCATCTGTCTCTACTTATGTGAGTACACCACTGGTTTTTAATAAAGTAGTTTAGAATTTACTATGCTGTGCCCCCGTATGTGCTTGAAGTAGCACGATTTCAAAGCCGCATTTGGTGTGAACCAGGGCTAAATGTATATTTCTGGTATAAAGCAAATAAAAATAAAAAACAAGTAACAATGGTTTAATTGTTTCACTACCACCAACATATGTCATTCATCAGCAGCAGATATTACATACACTTCTGGCTGCTGCATCAGCTAGGAATGTGTGCAAATCCCACAAGCCAACTGTTGACTGTCTGGTGGAAATTATTGGATGGCTGTATAGCTGCCTGATACTTTCATGCCCCCTCCCCCCATTAGCCTCACTCCCCTGCTTTCTGGACATCACCATCCCCATCCCACCTGTGGACCCAGGGCCAGCATGGCAGGTACTTCTGGGCAGAGGGGAGGGAGACCAGTGAACGATCATTTGCTGATCTACTCTACCTAGTAAGAACCCAGAAATTATTTATCACATCACTTCCAGGATTGGCTGTCAATTTCCCCAGCTGCTGTGGCCAGGAAAGAAGCTAATGCAGCACAGCCTGTTTGGAGGTCAGGTGAGACATCAAGGGTATAATATACCCCAATGTCTCCCTAAAGAGAACCTGTCACAACAAAATAGTATTACATAGAGGACTTTTCGTCCCCTATGTGATAAAAACTCAAATTTACTGAAAAAAAAGTAAAAAAAAGTAAAGTTACCCCCCCCCCCCCGGGGGGGCACACACACACACAAACACATACAATTGTATGAAAATGTCAAGTTCAGTACACAGTTAAGCTGGCTACACATTATACAATTTTATTTTTCAATTTCCTTTAGATTTACCTTCAGCTATGTAGTGCAAGGGTCTGCCTAACTGCATACAATTTGAAAGTGTTTAGGTTTGACCTCATATTATACGGTTTTGGTAAATCTGAAGGAAATTGTACAAAAAAACTGTATAATGTAAAGCCATCTTTAAACTTCACCACACACGCCAGAGTGAGATCAATAGTTCTAAGCTCATTATTAATGATTATCTTGAAACTGATGATCTGTAGCAGCTTTTAAAGCATCGTCTATAGAAAATTTAATGTACTCTGTGCAATCTCATTTTTATATTTTACTGGAAATAGGGTAATATTTTGGGTTTGTGTGCACAAAAAGTTAACTTTAATGTATTTGTTAATGAATTTTTTACTTTCATAAATTTCTGCGCTAATATCATGTGACATACAAAAATTGGCACTACCATTATTTCATTCTTAAGGGTCTCTGATTTCAGAAAATATAATCATGTTTTGGGTTTTTTCTGCAGGCCTAAAATGATTTTTTAAACAATGTGTGCAAAAAGACACAAAAATACAAATAAAAACCAAATAGAAAAATACTGTATTAGCTAAGGAGAGAAAGGAGGAAGGAATTAACCACTTCAATGCAAGGCACTTTTACCACCTTCCTGCCCCTGGCTAATTTTCAGCTTTTAGTGCTTTCACATTTTGAATGGCAATTATTCATGCTACACTGTATTCAAACAAAATTTTTACATTTTTTTTCACATAAATAGAACTTTCTTTTGGTGGTATTTAATCACCGCTGGGTTTTTTATTTTTTGAGTTATAAGCAAAAAAATACTGAACATTTTGAAAAAAAGACATGTTTTTCTGGTTTCTATTATACAATTTTGTAAATAAGTAATTTTTATTCATAAATTTAGGCCAAAATTTATATTGCTACATTACTTTGGTAAAAATAACCCAAATCAGTGTATATTATTTAGTCTGCGTGGAAGTTGATCACACCTGCACTGATGATCTCAGTTCATGAAGCCCTGACATGCCAGGAAAGTAAATATATCCCCAAAAGAGCCCAAGGTATTTAGTATGAGGCATGGTGAGTTGTAATGTTTCCCACAATTCTTTGGAAAATAAAAAAAAAATTTTTTCCACACAAAATTGTCATATTAACAAGGTGTTTCTCTCCTCCTGAGTATAGCGATACCACATGTGTGAGACTTCCACAGCTTGGCCACATATCGGGGCCCAGCATCCAAGTAGCACCTTCAGGTATTCTAGGGGCATAAAAGGGGAAAAAATTACACATCTAATTTCCTGACTACCTATCACAGTTTTGAAGGCTCTGGAGTACCAGGACAATGGAAATGCCTACAAAATGACCAAATTTTTTTAAAGAAAACACTCCAATATATATGCAATGATACATAATGAGTCTTTCGAACATATAATTTTTTTTCCACAAGTTTTTAGAAAATATGGAAAGAAATTGAAAAAACCTTTTCACACAAAGTTGTCAATTTATAAGATATTTCTAACACAGAGGATGTACATACCAAGAATCATGCTCCACAATACATTCTGCTACTCCTCCTGAGTATTGCAATACCACATGTGTGATATTTTTCCACAGCTTGGCCACATAGAGGGGACCAACATCCAAGTTGCACCATAAGGCATTCTAGGAGCATAAAAGGGGCATAAATTACACATCTAATTTCCTGACTACCTATCACATTTTTGAAGGCCTTGAGCACCAGGATAGTAGAAACGCCCACATTCAGCTGAACAAAAGGTACACAAAAGATTACCTGTGGTTTTAGTAGTGCAGTTGTTCACAGAGGAGGGAATTGGGCTAGGTAGCAGACAGAGATGTGGTCAGTGACAGTGAAGAGAATCGTCCAGGCAGCAGGCAAGAATACTGTCCATGATCAGTAGAGGCAGCAGGCAGAGATATTGACAGTATAGCCAAAGCATTGGTCTCGGCAGCAGGCATATATTTGGTCCGCAATAGCAAAAGCATTGGTCCAGGCAGCAGATAGATATGTGGTCAGCAACAGCCAAAGGAATTGTTCAGGCAGAAGCTAGAGAAATGGTCAAAAGAGGCAAACTGGTATAATAGTTATCGACATACAGATGATATCCTTTATTGAAGAGTGGGAATACAAGTTCCCAAACAATTTTCCCACTGGTTCCAATATAGTCTGGACATTGAGGGGAATGCAGCTGGGTGTCCTTTCCTTCATACACATGGAATGCATACACCTACTCCATGGCTCTGTCTCACAACCTGTACAGTTTCACCCCATCTCAGGCCCTTTTGCTGGGGATGAACTGCTTGAAGCTCAGCCTGTCAGTAAAGTGGACAAGTGATTCATGTACACGGATGGTTTTGTCTGGATATATAATTTGGCAACTTTTTCTGAAAAACAATTAAGAAGAGGCTGAGTTTTATACAGCTTATCATGTCATCAGGGTCATTTTGTGGGGGGGCACTGGGTGTTATCAATAAAATGAAGGAACCGCATGATTATCAGATATCATGTTCTTTGCATAACTGATGAGTAAGTGGGCATATGGTGGATGGGATGGGCTGATCAATAAGAGTGGACTTCATTTTTTTTTCAGTTCCATATTAAACATGAGTCCTGTCAGGAAAGGCCTGCCCATAGTGTAGGTGAAGATCCGCAGCGCACAAATATGCGCATGCACAGAGTTATTACAAACCGGGCAGATGTGCGGGTGCTTGGGCATAGGCGCGCGCACGCCTGTCACTAATGCTGACACCAAAAGGGTTATTTAAACTGGCTGCAGTAAATGTCTCATTGCCATTTGGTCTTATCCCTGCTCGTGTTCCCTGATTCCTGTGATTGACTCCTGATACTGAACAAGCTTGTTCCTGACCTCTGCTTGACTGCTACCTGCCCTGACCTCTGGCTTGCCTTGGATTACCCTTCTGTCTCCACTCCTGTCTGATTGATCTTCCGCTGCTGACCTGACCTGTGACCCGACTACTCTTCCTCCTGCCGTTTATGCCTGATCTGCCCGACTGCTACCGAACCCGGCTTGTCTGACTCTGCATCCTTAAAACGCACCCCTCAATGATCCATCTATCCATCCAGCACGGCTGCATCTGGATCTTGCTCCCTGCCTTCAGTCTGCTTTTTGTGCTTCAGAGCGCTCCTGATGATGTCATACGACAAGATGCGCTACACTTGTCCTCTGAGAAGGAATTGCTTTGTGCTGGGAATTAAAGTGCCATACACATGTTTTTTATGTAACTGCAATTTTAAGTGTTTTTCACCTAATAAATACGGTGTTACGCTATGGAAGTTTCCCTTTGATGTTTTTATGGTGGTGGAGGAGTACTGTGGATGTTTTGGAGGAGTTTTGTCGCAAATGATTGAGCTAGAGGTGTTTCCACTATGGAGTCTGTCAATAGCGTATAGAGGTATCAAGACCACACAGACGGCCAACTTTCCTGCAGGAGAGCGCTGCAACATCTTATGCGATATTTGGCCTACCATTCCAGGTGGTCAATTATCTGTGGTGAGTGGGGCTCTGGCGGGGGAGTACTTTGCACAGAGAATTGCTATGGATAAGAAGATTTACTACTGTATCACTTAGTATTCACATTGGATGCTGGATTCTTTGGGATCTTTTTGGAACTTTCACTTTTTTCTGGAACTTTCATATGTTTGCACAATTATTGGGATTTAATATATATATTTTGTTTTATACAATTTCACTGTATACACAATTTGATGGCATTGTATATGTGCTATTTTTAGCACTATTGTTGTTTAAGCACATGGATTATACATATTGGTTTATTTATGATCTAGTCACTAGGAAGGAGGGATATAATTGTCAGCCCACAGGGCATTGTAGTATATGCACATTTGTAGGGATCCTTTATGTAGTAGGGAGATTATTTATTTAAAGTAGTTTTTGGTAGAGGCAGCACAGCAATTTTTAAATTAGGAGGAGGGGTATTGGGTTTTAGGCAGTAACAAAGAAAATTTATTTTTTGGAGAAGCTTCAAGAGAGACATTTCACCCCTTTGTGATAAAAGGGAAAAAAATATTTGGAGATCTGTTGTTACCATCCAATCTTAGTGGGAGTAAAAAGTGGCTTTCTCTGAGGCAGCTTGGCAAAGAATCTCTGTTGCATTTCATCTTCCATAACATTTAATAATGCCCCTTGATTTCAAAATGTATACTAGGCCTAAAGTGAAAGGCAGACATTCTGCATGCAGAGGTAGTCATTTTTAATGCTTTTTATTTTTAAACAGTATTTTATATTAAGCTTTTTTTATGTTTCTCTAATTTGTGTGTGTTTTTTTTTAATGTGTATTCATTTTATGACCACCCCTAATTTGTTGAGGAAAAACAGGGGCAGGGATGGAAATGTAACCTGGACACTACTTTAAAAAAGCAAACAAAAAAAAACAGATCATAAGCCAAAAATTAGCACCTTTTCCTATCAAACATTTGAACAATTGGTTTCTTGTAAGATAAAGCAGCAAGCTCAGATACTTGTAGTGGCAGCAAGAAGTACTCTTTGCATTATCTGTACATGGTATTTTGATGTAAAACAGCTTATTGATCTGACCTCAAATGCATCCCTAGACTCTTCAGACAATGTGGAGGGAGGGCATTACTAGCATAATAGAAATGATGGACACTGAAGTATCAAATGAGTTTAAAAAAGAAAAGGAGGTAATAATAATAAGTAACATATACAACAGAATTGTAAAGAAGCTCAATAAAAAGATTTCTTTTTTCAAAATATGTTTATTTTTTTAGTTTTTAAGTTATATAAAGGCAAGAGATTTTAAATGATGAATCCAGTAAATAAAAAGTATGTATTCAGTACTGAATAAAAAACTGCATAAAATAGCTAGAAATATGGTACAGTTGAGGCAGAGTCTGTAAGCAGCTTAACTACACCTTTAATTTTAAAGAGATAGATGAGACGTGTTTTTGTTAAGAAATAAATAAAGAATAAGTTCACTTAAAAAAAAATACATGTACATTTTCTTTAGGTAAAAAAATGTGTATTTACAATTTTTTTTTGGAACCTGGAAAGCATTGCACCAGTGATCAGCAGATCGCTGGTGCCATGCAGTACTCCTGCAGACTGTCAGTGTATCTGTGTGCCAGTACATCTCATAAGGGCAAGCAGACATAGTCTGACAGAAAGACTGAATGAACTACCACAGCACTCCACATTAACATGGTTGTTCATTGAGAACTACTAGCTGACAGCCGCAAAGGCTATTGGGACTTGTAGTTAATTCAATCACAGAATGCTGTTTTTAAAAAGTGACAGCTAGTATGGAGAACTTCTCCCCGTACTGCTGTCACAGGGAGTGAAGGATTGGGGAACGCCTGCAGGATTGGGAACATGTTACATGTTCCACCCTAAAAACGTGTGGCACATGTAACATGTTCCCAAATGTGAGCTTATCCTTTGAATGTATTATTTCACAAATAATAGCAAGAAGTATTGTACTGACTTGATGAACATTATGTAAGCAACTTCACTAAGCTGCACCTTAAGAGAAAAAGATAAGGAAGGTTTTAACAGCAACTGAAATTACAATGTATTATTTTACTGTATTATCAATTATTATAGCTAGAATGCACAGACGTTATGCAGATTTATTAGGCTGCAATACAACCAAAAGTGACCAGGTATGCTTTATCATGTAAAACAAATAAGGTATATTCTTTCAGAAACAATAGCCATAAATACTGTACTGATTCCATGCAAAGTATGTAAACAACTTTTATGAGACTGCAGTTACACATGGAGAAAACTGGCAGCTTGTAAAAAAAAAAAATCAAAATATTGTCTTGTCTCCGTAGTTGGTATTTAAACACTTTTACTAGGGCACATTTCAAAAAAGGAGACACGCCAGGCAGCTTATAATTAAGAAATCAACATTACAGTGTAAATATTTCCCAAAAATGTTGTACTGACTCTATACGCAATGCTTAGGCAACTTTGCAAGGTCGCTTTTTGAACAGGCAAGATACCATACAGATTTAAAACCAAAAACCAAAAAGGAGTGTACTGTATGTATTTAGTGAAATAATATATAAGTAGGAACAGCGCCAAGCAAAAATAAAATTGAAATCCAAAAATCAAGCTGCTAAACTAGAGGTAATAATAACAAAAATCAAAAGAAAAAGGTAGCGCTAATTAAGCAAACATATTGTTGTGACAATAATACATAAACCAAAAACGAAATGTGCAAACATTCAAAACAAAATAATATATAAAAACAAATATATAACTGCCAGCTCATCTACCCCTGTATAGAGTCAGTACAACATTTTGCATTTTTTTGGGAATTATTTAGAGACATTTTTATTTGAGTTATTTATTGAGCATTTGTGATTTTGAGTATTTATATATTATTTTGTTATGAATGTTTGCACATTTCGTTTTTGGTTTATGTATTATTGTCACAACAATATGGTTGCTTAATTAGTGCTACATTTTTCCTTTGATTTTTGTTACTGTACATATTTCACTTAAAAAAGCCTCAAAAATATTTAGATGCCTACATGCAAAGTATTTATGCACTTTAACTATGCCATTTTCAAATTGGACAGACACCAGCCAGATTGTAATGAAAACAAAATATATAAAATATTTTAGTACGTACATGCATTGAATTTAAACATTTTCACTAAGCTGTTTTTTTTCAACAAGACTCATACAAGCCAGCTTATTCTTGGCCACTTTTTGAACAGGACAGATACCAGTCAGAGACTGTTTTTTTTCACGAAAAAAAAAAATTTAAATTATAGTAACTACATATCTTGTAGTTAAGCACTTTCAATAGGCTATTTTTTTAAACAGTACACACACTATCCAGATTTTAATTTAAAAAATTAATATCAATATAAAAATGTATTTATTTGACTTGAAATATTCTAGTGACTATGTGCACAGCATTTAAACACTATTACAAGGACACTTTTTAATGTTCACTTTTTGGAGATTTTCAAAGGGTTGTACACCTAGGTGTACACTTTTTAAGTGAATTGAGCAGTTGTACAGTATGCAGGTTGATCATTTCAGTTACAGCTCAGTGTACATGAACAAGCCATGCATTTAATTATACAAGGGTGCTCAACCCATGGCCCATGGAGCCCTCTGATGTGTTCCACGACTTCATGCTATGGGATGGCGGGTCAGCAACCCATATTGCAGGTTGCTATCTCACCATGCTAGAACATCAGAATGCATGGAGCTGGCACTGGCACTGGCAGTGGAGGAAACAAGTGACTGTGGAGGGAGAAGGAACTGTATAAGCTATAGCTCCAGCTCCAGTCCCCGGTGGTGTCATACCTAGTGCACTTCCCCTGGGACCTTTCTAGTAGTCTAGTGATGCCAACAGTAGCTGGAAGAGAAAAAAGTCAGTTTAATAAACATTACATAGTTTTGCAATGGGCATATTAGCACTTTTAAAACAGGGTTATTAGGCAGCTTTCACACTGATCTGCAGGTGCAGCGCCTGGGGCTTTCCTGCAGGTTAGCTGCACTGAGCCATAGACTTCTATTGTATCCTGAGGGTTTGGTGCTCTGTCAGAAGCTGCACCACACCTGCAAGATATAATAGAAGTCTATGGCAAAGCACAGCTAACCCACAAGAAAGCCACAGGTGCGCTGTGCTGCACCCGTGCTGCAGGTAAATCACAGAGCATCAGTGTGAAAGCAGCCTTATAGGGACTCAGAACAGTAAGCGCTCATTTACATTTAGGGTTTGGGGAAGTGGTAAAACTCCATAGTTGAGATGAGTTTTTACCACACCCCCAAACCATTGGTGTAGCATCGGAGGACGCAATGGCAAGCCAATTCCATGCTCCCGAGGACCTGTGCAGCCTCCCTGTCACATTGTTTTACACTTGGGAAGGAGAGGCAGCAGGAGCAGCGTATACAGGAACAGATTTTCTCCATTTTCCTCCTGTAACTGCTGAAAGACTGCCTCTCCTCTCCCTTACACCAGCATTCAGTGGTCGAAGGAGGAAAATGTTCATTATGCTATTCAAAATAACAAATTCAAACTTCTGAACCATTTCATTGTGGCCCACAACTGGTTATCAACTCACTTAAGTGGCCTGGCCCTCGTTCTTCAATAGGTTGAGCACCCCTGCAATAATACAGTGTCCAAGGAGATGTAGATTAACTTATACAAAGTAACTCACATAAGGCACATATCAGAAAGATTAGCATTTAAAACATACTGTATATTAGTGTATATAGCAGGGGCAGACTGACCATTTGGAAACTCGGGCACTGCCCGAGGGCTGGGGGTCAGTAGAAGGTCCTATGAGATGCCCCTGCTACCTTTTTCATAGGCTTTTTTGAGTTTGGGCAAGGACACAGGGGCCCCATGATCCCCTATTGCCCGGGGGCCCCATGAGTTGTCAGTCCGCCCCTGGTATATAGTATTATGGGACAATGTTACATATGTTTTCAAAAACAAGGAAAAGAAGGGAAAATAACATAACAAAAAGTAAATTGTAAGATAGTATTCCAATAGCTACAAAAGCCTTTGCAGTGCCAAAAATATGCAGTAAGGAGCCCCCATCTTCACACAATTGGCAGCAATTTGGGGAAGTGAACAAGGATGGATTTGCTAATTTCAGTGCCATGAAGTACTAGCTGTATTATAGTTAAAGCTCCAATTGAGCAATTTAGCAATATGAGTGAGCTTCTAGGAGAAAACAAGGTATCAACGTTTTCTTCCCATTTAATCATTTTGTTAATTTTTTATAAGTCTAATCTATCCCCCAGGATATTGTTAAAAAAAAAGGTGAAATGTCATGGGAGTTTCTATCAGAGTCGGTGAGCTGCATCATCACTTGGGAGCTTAAATAAATATCTGTCCAGGTGTTTGCAGAGAAGTAGTCGGTGAGCTGCATCATCACTTGGGAGCTTAAATAAATATCTGTCCAGGTGTTTGCAGAGAAGTAATGTTGTACCCTCAAGTACTGACCACTTTTTGACAAGACCCACACAAACTAACTTTAAATCCAAAAATCAACATTAAAGTTTCCTAAAAATGGGGGAATTAAGAGATGTCATAGATTACCTTATATCCCTTAATACAGTGGGTGGTCCTAGGTTTCTGCTTTTATGAACCGCAGGATAACTGTATACTGCCAAGGAGATTACTTGAATTTCCTGTATGTGTTATCCAGTGAATATACCCTATGAGTATATACAAAACTATAATACTGCAACTTAGTGTTATCTTGGTTTAAATGTACTATTTTCATTAAACAAATTCACCAAAATGCATACCCTATTCATTCAGAACCAAGGGGTTGATATATCAGAATCAACATCCGCACAAAGCTATACCTGTATGTAATCGTGAGTCTGTATTAAACACCAGACATTTTCACCCCCTTCCTGCCCAGGCCAATTTTCAGCTTTCAGTGCTGTTGCACTTTGAATGCCAATTGTGCGGTCATGCAACATTGTACCCATATGAAATTGTTTTTTTTCACTCAAATAGAGATTTATTTTGGTGGTATTTAATCGCCACTAGGGTTTTTATTTTTTGCATTATAAACAAAAAAAGCAAAACATTTGAAAAAAAAATTTTTCTTTGTTTCTATTATAAAATTTTGCAAACAGGTAATTTTTCTCCTTCACTGATGTGCATTGATGAGGCTGCACTGATAGGCAGCACTGATGGGTACTGATAGGCTGCACTGATGAGGTGGCACTGGTGGGCATTGATGAGGAGGCACTGATCATGCACTGATATGCAGAAATGATGGACACTAACTGATGGCACTGATGGGCGACACTGCTGGGCACTGATGGGTGACACTCCTGGGCACTGATGGACAGCACTGATAATCCAGGCACTGATACTCAGTGCTGATCTCCTCTGTCACATTTGCCGGCTATTGGCAGTACTTTCCTCATGCTGTACGGCAACTGTATTTACTTTGTGATCTGCTGTGTCATTGGACACAGCTGATCACGTGGTAAAAGACTGCTGTGATAGACCTTTTCCCTTGTCATGTGAGCAGCTATAGCCATAGGACACAGCAATCACAGACAGCGCCGGGTCTTTCGGCTATAGCGCGGTTGGCAAGCGTTTAATGTCCTCAGGAATGATAACCCTCAGCGCACTTATTAGTCTATGAACCAAAATATAATAAGAAAATATATTCAATATGCATAGTATCAGTTACCAAACAGGGGTCTGCTTACATAGGCAGGTTATGTCTTAAGCATTATTCTGAGTGGAGGCATATCAATATGCAATTCATATATTGTCAGCACAGTACTGTAGAATAACCCAAGCAGTAATAAAGTAAAGTAATAAAGATCATGCGACTATTAAGCATCTCACTGACCGTCCACAGCCAAAAGAGAAGATACTGATCAAAAGACTCACTGTTTCCTGCTATACCCACAACCACGCTAACTTTCATCTGCCAAACAATGGGTGATGTCACAGCCGTGCCAATGGTTGAGCCACCCGAGTCTGCCAATCATGCCTCTGGGTCTCTCATGTGCTATGCTACAATCCCTGAGGCACAAGACCAATTCCACTTCCGGAATGCTAGCCATGGTGGTAGGTTAGGTATGCAGTTGAAAAAACCCCACAAAGGTTAATGCAAGCCGTCATTATGTAAGTTGTGATGATCCTCCTGTGCTTCTAAAACACTTACTATTTTTTACCATAGCAGGCCAGTTCTCCTATGTGATTCACAAACCATCCACAGATTGATTTACCCAAATTAATGTGGCACTATTATTCCTACCTAACTGAAGTACTACAGTATAAATCAGTGCCTATGATACATAAGAGCCCCTGAGGAAATCTGTCAATGTAACGTGTAGGACATAGTCAAGGTGATGTCATCACATGTTGTAGGAGCTAGGACACACTCTAAATGTCTCTGTAGTGGTGACATCTCATTTCAGAGTAGAGCCAATGATAGGATTATCTATGTGAACAACCTTGGTTCCTGAGTGGGATAATGTGAGTGCTTCTTTCGTGTTTGCTCTTAATAAAATATCTTTTGCAGAAAGCACTATGCAATTGCTATGTTTTAAGCATATTACTTGGAAACCTAACAGACCTATAGACTAGAGGAAGTCAGGGTAAACATTTAACCCCTGAAGGGGACAAAAGAGTAAATAGATCTTTTGTATAAGAGAGGTCCTATAGAGATGGTGAGCACACAATTTCAGTGTTGTGACACACTAAAGCAGTTTAGGGAAAGACAAAAGAAGTTGATTGATCATTTATTGGAATGGCAGTCATGAGTGAAATGAGGCATACAAAGTGATAGATTGTGTATTTTGAATGTTTTATATTGTTTTTTTGCATGGATTGGCACCATTGCACTTTTTGAAGTGACATGTTCAAAGGGATAAAGAAAGAGCACTTTCTTGAGTGTATTTATATAGTTACATATTTGTTGATTGCTAAAATACATCATGATCATTGATGTATACAGTTATTGTATAATAGTGTATAATAGGGTGTTTAATAGGTTAAGATTAATAGTGCTGCACTCATTTGGGTAAATCAAGCCATCATTATGACATGCATACAGTCTTCCAGGATCACAAAATGCCTAGACAGGGCAACATGCAAACATACAACATTAAAATATAACACATAATATAGCTTATCATATATAAAATATATAAAAGTGATAAAAAAGAAAGATTCCCTAAACTGGGGTCTCTGCAACTTGTGTATCCTGCTAGATTAATGATAAATGGTGATAATAAAATTGTCTGATGGCCCTTTAAGTGTATGACATCATAGAGTTCAGACCATAGAAGCAATAGACATTCCAAACTGAAACATTTTTGACAGATTGCTTCTTTTATCCACCTGCCCTCGGCAAAATTTACCCCCCTTCATGACTAGGCCATTTTTTGCTATACGGCGCTATGCTACTTTAACTTGCGCGGTCATGCAACACACAAATAGAGTTTTACTTTGGTAGCATTTGATCACCAGTGGTTTTTTTATTTTTTGTGCTATAAATGAAAAAGACCAAAAATTTTAAGAAAAAATTGTTTTTACTTTTTGCTATAAAACAAATTTAAAAAATATTTTTTTTTATAAATGTAGGCTAAAATGGATTCTGATACATGTCTTTGGTAGAAAAAACCCCCCAATAAGTGTGTATTAATTGGTTTGCGTGAAAATTATAGAATCTTCAAACAATGGTATAGATACTGGAAAATGTTTTTTTATATACTAGTAATGGCGGCAATTTATAGTGGGACTGCAATAGTACGATGGGCATTCTGACACTAACTGACACTGGATGGAAACTGACTAACTACCACTGACATCTCCAGTGACACTAATACAGCAATAAGTGCTAATAAAAAGCACAGTCACTGTACTAATGGCATTAGGTAGGGAGAGGCTAACATCTGGGACAATCAAAGGGTTAACTGTGTGGCAGGGAGTGTTTTTACTATGTACTCTGTGGTGTTTTACATGGGTATGTGCTAGTTTGCAGATCTGTGTTGTTTACATTCACAGATCTCCCTCCGGTCAGTTGCTCAGCCATGAAACGCTGGCCGGGCATGGTGGTTACTGGCATGTACTGAAGCCAATGTCAGCGTGGGTAGGTGTACTCTCTTACCCCTGCTTGGAAAAGCAGAATCACGTATATACACATGATTCTGCACAGAGCAGCCACCCTGTAGCAGTAAAACTACATGGGCCGGTCCACAACTAGTTATACACTGGTTATACAGTTAATATATGAGCGATTCACACGGTAGTTCTTGATTTTCAACATGTAGCATGTCAAAGTAGTAGCTTTTTCTACCAAGGTGGTCTTGGTAAATTCTATGTGCTTTCTAAACAATATATGTCTTAAAGTGTTACTAAACCCAGGACCCTGCATTAACTATATTTGGTCTCCCACAGTACACATAATATGGAAGTGCAATTATTTTAGTAAATATAAACTGCTAAATACATTTTCTCATCAGCAGTTAGAAAAGTCTTGAGACTTCAGCTTAGCACTGGTTAAAGCTTGTAGGATGAGTTTTCTTTCTGCTCTTGGAGGCTGCAAAAACCCCTGACCTCTGTCTGGACAGTGCTGATTGGCCCTGTGCTGATCACATACACTCTCCCAATAAGAAAAAAACCTCTCTATTTACCAATGGTGTCTTACTGAATCTGAGTATGCTGAAAGATGCCGCAAAGCGTAGTTCAAAACATTTTTGAAAAGTCATTAAAAACGCAACTAAAATACGACATAAGTTATTTTATAAAGTTATGAGGTATTTTAGTAGTGAAAACATGCAGTCATTTATTTACAGTAGTAAATACTGTGTTGTGAAGCAGCGGGCACCTGCCAGCATCCTTAACAACCAGTAAATGTCATGGTTGTTAAGAAGCAGGCAGCCACTGTATCTTTAACAGCGGACGAGTCATCATCAGTCATCAGCTGTCAGTGGGGTTCCCTGCTGACAGCTGAATGTAAACAAAATATTTTCTTCAAATTAAAAATGACAGAAAAAAAAGTGTGGGCTCCCCCCCCCCCCCAATCCATACCAGGCCCTTAAAGTGACAGAAGGAGTTTAATATAATTACCCTATGCTTGTCAACTTACTAAACTCAAATAACTGGGAGTGTCAGTTGAAGTATCATGGAACACTTCAAAATCTCACAGTACCAGACTCTTTTAATGGTTTTGTCATTTTGGTAAACTGTAGCTTTCATTTACCACCAGAGTTATGAAGGATTGCTAAAGGCTATTCATTAGAATTGAATAGATTGGACATACTCTGCAGCAGACTGGACACTGCCAGATCAAAAAATTAGTACACAGGTATTTTCATTTTTAATCCCATTTATTTTCCAACAGTAAAATGAATGGGATTTTCTATTTGTCATGTTTTCTGTATATATTGACTTGCATTTTTCATTACAATAATATTTTAAAGTCTTTAAACAGACTGAAAGCTCTATCCAGAAATTAGGAATCCTTACTACTTAGACAAATGCTACCATATTGTAAACTTTGTTACGTTCCTGTCTAGTGTGGCAGTGAGTGTCACATGCAATTCTTATCACTACAACAGATGTTGTGATTGCAGCCATATGTTGTAATGGAAACAGTTACTGTTTTTATGTGTAAAAGATTAACTGAGAAGTTAACTGATCCTAGCGATGATCACTCTCAGTCTGCTGGTGCTTCTTTTTGTCCTGTGAGCCAAAAAATCTCTGCAGAGGGTGAGGCACTCTGCTCTCAGGCACAGTCATCGCTTTCTTGAGACAGTGGTGAGATTAGAGACTGTCGTCATCACAAAGTCACTCACTGTTAAAACAGGCAATGCTTCGCTTTGTAACAATATTTACACATATTCAAATATCTAATGTTTTAGCCACATTGATCAGATTGATGTTACTGCATAAGCTTTGCAAACTGTAGCAGTTAGCTGATGTTGCTGTTGTTTTACTTATCTGCTTACCACTTGGCCACTGTAGAGAAACGGTTGGGTGGGACAAGCGGCGATCTGGGAGATTGTGCCTGTAAATCCTTTTGTGACGATCGCGCGTCAGACCCCAGACCTTCTCACCAAACTCGTGACCGAAGGACTAGCCCTGTTTGTGAGTGCATTTCTGACATTTTAATAAAACATTTTGGTTTTAAACGTACTGCACCATGATTTCCTTTTTTGATTCCCCGAACATGATCTATGGTATGGAGACGTGATGACTACCTGCTGTTAAGGCTATTCCATATTGTGCTGACTGGCTGCTTGCAGTATATTGCTCCCAGTTTGGATTACTTCTGCTGATCATCGCTCCCAGAGCAAACGCTATCTTTGCTGACTTTCGGGTCAGCATGGAGCTCTGGTGAGTGTACCCATTTCATTCGGTGGTGGATTTTTTATTTTTTTTTGCACGGTGTTTGATTTATACACAATTTCAGAACTGTTTAATTACTTTGTGATGGTGGATGGACTATTATATAATATTTTTTTAGCACGAACATCATTATTTTAAACTAATAATTTTTGTATTTACTTATATTTATAGCACTCTTTGATTTATTTACATGAAATATTAACTGTCATTCATAGAAATACAAAAAGCTGATTAAAATAATCAGGTCCATAAAAGCATCTAAAATCTAAAAATATTTTTTATTTGATTAAAGTCTTGCAATAAAAGCAAAGATACAAACATCTGCAAATATATATACAGTTATGTACAGTATATGTTTGTTAGAGATCAGTAAATGATAAACTTCTTTTCAAGAGATTTTGCAATCCATTTTCATGATCTGACCTGTAAGTAATGCCTTTTTAAATTGTATTTTATAATATATAAAGAAATACATGCTGTTTCTACACTGACATGCTGATATCAGACCATATGTTCTTGAGCATCAGGGGGTGAGTCAACAAGAGTGCTTCAGATTATTGTTACACCTATCTCAAACATCTACCTGGTACTGATAGACAGCTAGTTTTTATAAACACAATGTGGCTGCCAAGCTGATACTAAATAATTCCCCCCCCCCCCCACTCCTTCCATAAATAACCAGTCAAGCACTCCAGGGATGTCGGCTTGTTGCCTTAAAAGTGGTTGTAAAGGCTCAAGGTTTTATTACCTTTATGCATTCTATGCATGGAGGTAAAAAAAAACCTGTTGTGTGAAGCTTACTTACCTGAGCCCCATCTTGATCCTGCACTGTGCATAAGAGCCTCAGCTCTCTGGGGACTCTCCCTCCTCTTTAACTGAGATAGTAGAAGGAGCCATTGGCTCCTGCTGCTGTCAATCACAGCAAGTGAGCCAATGAGGAGAGAAAGGGGGCAGGGCTGAACCATGGCTCTGTGTGACATGCAGAGCAGTAGCTTGGGAGTGAGCCTGCTTGTGTGCCCCATAGCAAGCTGCTTTCTCTGGGGGCATTTGATAGGAGTGATGGGCCAGGGGCGCTGCTGGGGGCCCGAGATGAGGAGGATTGGGGTTGCTTTGTGCAAAACCACTGCACGGAGCAGGTAAGTATGCCATGTTTGTTTTTTTATCCTTGTCAAAGATTTTATTAATTTTAGCAGAAAAAGAACATATAGACAGGCCACACTTATAGCAAATTTACAACCAATGTAAAAGCTAACACAAAAGTAGGACCCAACATTATGAATAACGTGCACACATAAGCATTACAAGGTAGGTATGTTAAAAACATGGAGATGCAACCGAGAGGGAGCCTGCTAACATCCAGCAGGTGTATAATGCCAATGGAATGACAATCTGGAGGTAGGTACCATCATAGTGTTCTAGGCCTCGGTATTCTAAGAGCTACCAAGAAGATGTGGACTTGGGAAAACAGACGTTAGAGAATCAACTACAGAGATACGACAAAGTTTGAGACATATAGTATAACAGCAGAGCCAACTATCTAGTCACAGACTCAACTGTGGCCGGTGATTAGAAAACAGAAAACACAGAGGCTAGCAATGCAGAAAAGATCAAGAAGGGAAAGGGAAGAAGGGTCCCTGAGGGTGGTGCACCAAAGAGCATATGTGTCTGAGACGTTATTTCACCATGGCAAGAGTACCATCTCATCGAAGTCAGGAAGAAGACAGTGTTTAAAAGAATTTCAAATTTCTCGATCTGGTCTTTTTCTAAGGCTTCCATTTTGGCATGTATAATGGTACGGTGCATCCTGTTTTTAGTCTCATCCAAAGTTAAAGAGGGAGATTTCCAAGCTCGGGCTATAGTCTGTTTAGCAGCTGTCAGGAGCTGGATAAGAAGTTTAAATTGTCTATGAGTCAACCTCACAGGTTTGGAATTAAGAAGAGCAGTGGTAGCGTTAGGTGGGAAGGTTGACTCAAAGAGGACAGAGGCAAGTGCAAAAATCTCCTTCCAAAATTACTGAGCCACCGGACATTCCCACCAGATTTGTCAGAAAGTACCCAGGTTCAGACAGCCATGGAAACAAAGTGCAGAGCTATTCAGTACAAATTTAGCAATTCTGTTAGGCACTAAATACCACCTGATCAAAAATTTATAATTAGCTTCCAATGCAACCATGTTGGGCGAGGAAGACTTAGTAACTTGCCAAATCTCCATCCATTCAGCTGAGTCCAATGGGCGGCCCCAATACTTTCCTATTTAGCAGCATAAGATGGAGTGTTATGATTAGGCTTGAAAAGGATCTGTTTATAAAGGGAGGAGACAAGGCCTCTTGCCTGGGGGTCTTTAGTGCAGGTTCCTAGGAAGTGGGAGAGATGAGTCAGCACCCTATTGTCAGAGATGTAGAGGGAATAAAAGTGTTTTATCTGTAAGTAGCTAAATATTTCTGAGCATGCTAGGCCGAAAGCTTCGCAAACGATGGGAAAGGGTAGAAAGGAGGATATATTGACCAGCTTGCGTAAACGTGTAAGGCCTGTGACATTCCATGCATGAAATGAAGCAAGACTTTGCCAGGTTGGGTAAAAGGCAGGGTTTTTGAAAAAAAAAGCATTGGGTCATCAGAGGATTGTAAGCCGTAAACCGTCTTAAATTTATCCCAAATGGAAAGAAAATGTTTAGTAATTGGGTTGTGCAAAGACGCTCGATTCACCGGACGAAGCCACAGCAGGTTAGCTACTGACAGAGGGTCGCAGTTGACTGATTCTATTGACACCCATAAGGGGGTCTCACCTACAGCATTGTTTTTTGGCAGTTTTGCTAAGTAAGCTGCATAATAATATGAGGAGAAATGAGGTAGGCCCAGTCTGCCGCAGAGCTTGGGAAGGTATAATGTGGATTTGGGTATTCTTGGTTTCTTTGTGCCCCAGACAAAATCCAAAGCTCTTCTTTGTAAAATCCTAAGGAAATAGGTTGGGACAGGGATTGGCAAAACTCTAAAGAGATATAGTAGTTTGGGCAAGACGACCATCTTGAGGACATTGATCCTACCTATCCAAGAAAGTGAGAGAGAGGACCATCGTGACATTAAAGCAGACATTTGTGTGAGCATCGAGGGGTAGTTAGCCGCAAAGAGGTCATTATGAGCAACGGTCAGCTTTATACCCAGGTATAGAAGTTGATGAGGGGTCCATGAGAAGGGTAACACTGTTTGGGGTTTGTCGCACCTTCTCTTCTGATAATGATACATTAAGGGCAGTCGATTTCTGGGCATTCACTGAGAGACCGGAGAGAGAAGCAAATTGAGTGAGCATGACCAGTAAGCTCAGTGCCGATATGTGTGGGGTGGATAAGAACAGTGAGATATTATCTGCAAATAGGTACAATTTATGATGGTAGCCCCCAAGTTCGATTTCTTTGATTTTGGGGTCAGAACAAATGTGTTGCGCTAAGGGCTTGATAAGGAGAGCAAATAGCAAAGGGGATAAAGGACAGTCTTGGTGTGTGCTTCTGCCGATGGGAAGGAAGTCTGATTTGTATCCGGCATATTTGAAGTATGCTCTTGGAGAGTTGTATAAGGACGAAATTCAGCGGAGGAAGTGAGAGCCAGATCCCCACTTTTGTAAAGTATACTGTAAGTATGGCCAAGACACGGTATCAAATGCTTTTTTAATATTGAGTGAGAGGAGCAGGAGGGGATACGCCTTGTTCTAGCTGTGTGTGCTATTAACACCGCTCGAAGAATGTTGTCCCCAGCCTGTTGAACTGGAATGAACCTTACCTGATCACAATGTATTAGATCCCCGATGATTGTATTCAGGCTAGTGTGAGAATTTTGGCTAAAAGCTTGATGTCAAGATTCAGGAGGGATATGGGGTGATAATTAGTCCAAGTAGAGTCATCAGAATGAGGCTCAGGTATTCTGGGCAAAAAGAGTGCCCTTCAAGTAGGGTATTGAAAGCATTAGTAAGGAGAGGTGTTAAGAACTCAGAGAAAGACTTATAATGCAAGGCGGGGTAACTGTCCGGTCCTGGTCGTTTATTTACTTTAAGTCCCTTGATGGCCAAGGAAACCTCGGTTGCAGTGATGGGAGCATCCAGCCTGGAACAGTAGGACTGGGAAAGCTCTAGTAATTTTATATGTGAGAAAAAGGCATCTGCCTTCATGAATTCTAATGCACAATTGGGTGAGTATAGAGAAGCTTGGTTTGATTGGAACTTGAGTAATATCTTGACCGTGTTGCTGGTGTAGACATCCCACACTATTTTAAGTCTAATAGGCTTAGAGGGTTTGTCCAACGACTTGAGGGTATGTGCGAGCAAAGTGTCTGGTTTGTTATCTTTAACATAATTATGCCGGAAGCTTCTCAATGACTTATCTGCCGAGTCAGTTAAGAATAGGTCAAACTCCAGCTTTGTCTAGTCTGGTTTTATTTGTCGGGGATGGGTCAGTTTAAAATGCTGTATAGTTAGAGTTTTTAGAGTTAAAATCAGACTCCAGCTTATGAAAGAGAGATTTACGGTCCCGTTTGAGGCGTTCCAATTGGCTTATAATCGCTCCTTGAATCACCAGCTTGTGCGGTTCCCATAAAGGAGAGGGGACACATCAGGTGTGGAATTGTGTAATAAGTAATATTTAGGAGCTATCTCAATGTCTGCACGGTGTGATGGGTTTCTGAGCAAAGAATCATTAAGGCACCAAGAGGTATTGTGGGTTGCTGGGATTGGGGAAGCTATAGTGGTTAACACCGTGTTGTGTTCCGACCAGGTGAATGAGATTATCACTGATGCCAGGATTTGGGGAACCATGCCTATATTTAAGAAGATGTTGTCGATTCGTGAAAAGGTTTTATGGGGGTGAGAGTGGTAAGTGTAACGTTTTTTAGTAGGATTCCGTTCATGCCAAGAATCCACCAGTTTGTATTTAGTGAGCAGATGATTAAAGGAAGGCTTAGCAGGATGAGTGGATGGAGAGGAGGGCAATTTGTCTAAGAAGGGCAGTAGAACTTGATTTGAGTCTCCGTAGTACAGTTGCAAGAAAAAGTATGTGAACCCCTTGGTATTACGTGGAGTTTTGCATGAATTGGGCATAAAATGTGCTCTGAACGTCATCTAAGTCACAACAATAGAAGAACACAGTCTGCTGAACATAATACTACACAAACATTAGATGTTGCCATGGTTTAATTGCACATAACATGTAAACATTCACAGTGCAGGGAGGAAAAAGTATGTGAACCTTTGGACTTAATAACTGGTTGACCCTCCTTTGGCAGCAATAACCTCAACCAAATGTTTCCTGTAGTTGCAGATCAGACCTGCACAATGATCTGGAGTCATTTTGGACAACTCCTCTTCACAAAACTGTTTCAGTGTAGCAATATTCTTGGGATGTCTGGTGTGAATCGCTCTCTTAAGGTCATGCCACAGCATTTCAATCGGGTTGAGGTCAGGACTCTGACTGGGCCACTCCAGAAGGCGTATTCTGTGCTGTTGCAGCCATTGTTTTGTTGAATGACTTGTATGCTTTGGGTCATTGTCCTGTTGCATCACCCATTCTCTGCGGAGCTTCAGTTGGTGGACAGATGGTCGTAAGTTTTCCTGCAAAATGTCTTGATAAACTCTGGAATTCATTTTCCCATCAATGACAACAATCCGTCCAGGCCCTGAGGCAGCAAAGCAGCCCCAAACCATGATGCTCCCTCCGCCATGTTTTACAGTGGGCATGAGGTTTTGATGTTGGTGTGCTGTGCCTTTTTTTCTCCACACATAGTGTTGTGTGTTCTTCCCAAACAACTCAGTCTTGGTTTCATCTGTCCACAGTATATTTTGCCAGTAGTGCTGTGGAACATCCAGGTGCTCTTTTGCAAACTTCAAACGTGCTGCAATATTCTTTTTGGACAGCAATGGCTTCCTCCGTGGTGTCCTCCCATGTACTCCATTCTTGTTTAATGTTTTCCTTATTGTAGATGTGTCAACAAAAATGTTAGCATGTGCCAGAGATTTCTGTAGGTCTTTATCTGACACTCTGGGATTCTTCTTTACCTCATGCAGCATTCTCGCTGTGCTCTTGCAGTCATTTTTACAGGACGACAACGCCTAGGGAGAGTAGCAACAGTGCTAAACTTTCTCCATTTGTAGACAGTCTGTCTTACCATGGACACATGAACATCAAGGCTTTTGGAGATACTTTTGTAACCCTTTCCAGCTTCATGCAAGTCAACAATTCTTGATCGTAGGTCTTCTGAGAGCTCTTTCTGCGAGGCATGGTTCACATCAGACAGTGCTTCTTGAAACCAGTAAACCCAAAACAGGTGTGTGTTTTTTAAGGGCAAGACAGCTGTCAGCAACAAATCCAATATCATCACACTGATTGGAGTCAAGGTTGGCTCACTCCTGGCTCCAATTAGCTCTGGGAGAAGTCATTAAGCTAGGGCCTCACATACTTTTTCCTCCCTGCACTGTAAATGTTTACATGTTATGTGCAATTAAACCATGGCAACATCTAATGTTTGTGCAGTATTATGTTCAGCGGACTGTGTTCTTCTATTGTTGTGACTTAGATGACATTCAGAGCACATTTTATGCCCAATTCATGCAAAACTCCACATAATCCCAAGGGGTTCACATACTTTTTCTTGCAACTGTATATGACTGTACCCAATTTATGTGAGGCTACTACCTCAAAGAGATGGGAGAGAGAGGATGTGGGGCACTTATTGGGGGCATAATATGACACGACAGTTACATCCGCGCCCATAAGCTGACCTGTGAGGATTAGATAGCGACCTTCCGGATCTTTAACTTCGGCTGAGAGAGTGAAGGGTATGGTGCAGTGGAATGCGATCAGTTCGCCACATTATTTAGTTGCAGCAGAGGAGATATATGCTTGGGGATAACGATAAAATTTGGGTGTGGTTTGTGTTGACAAGTGCGTTTCCTGTAGGCAGATAATGTGGGCTTTCTTGGCCGCGAATGAACTGAAGACTTTTGGACGTTTTTGGGGGATATGGAGTCCCTGAACATTTAGGGAAAGGATGTTTAAGGGAGCCATGATGGTGAGCCAAGGGATGGTACATAATGAATAGGTGTACTTACCATGGGTGGAGCGCCAACCATCAGGGAGGAGAGGTTAGGAAAAGAGAACCAAAAGAATACAGAGGAGATAGAGGAATTTAGAAAACAACAGCATTCCAAATATAACAAATATAAAAACTGTATAACCATAGTTGCGGGCCTATTGGAGGGAGAACCAGCAATACTCAAATGGCACAGGTGATACTGTCGGATGCGCACAAAAATAGTGTGGACAACCAAGGGTATCAAAGTGGGGACACAAGGAACAATCCCGAAGGAATCCACATCCTAAATAGCATTACGTGACAATATGATATTTCTGGGCCCAGTATGAACATTGCATTCTATTGCTCCAGTGGGGGGAACCTGGGGAGTAAGGGGCAGGGGATGAAGTGAAGTGAAAAGGATGGGGGTGAGGGGAGAAGAGGGCGAGGTGAGGAGGGGGGGTAAAGGGAAGAATAGCCGTTGAAGCAAGAGAAAGCAGACAAAGTATACTTCGATAAAAGGACCCGGGCGGTCGATACAAGATACATAACTATCCATCGTCAACATTGATATTTAGCTAAGGGTGCAGGACTGACAAAAGTAAATACATATCTACAAAAATATGGCCTAGTATACCACCCCAGGTGTCACATAGAGGTTTGTTGGATGTTAGGTGTGCGAAATATTGGGAGCAAGATGGGATCTAGATAGGATACTGAGTGAAATGACTCAAATGGCAAAAAACTAAAACATGAGACAATTGAGGAAGTCCAATATGCAAGTTTCCATAGCCTAATGATACGATCAAACAAAAAAACTTATTCCTGCGCCAAAACTTTCCAAATAACACTCTAAAAATGCTGCTGTGCCAATCGTGAAAACACAAACAATATAAATATAAATAAACAGCGCAAATTTAGATAATTAATCAATATAATAAATCATTAAAATAAGTGCATAAATTATTCGTGTTTCCCCTTAATAATAAACAAAAACACCCAAAAGTCCATGTGCTGAAGACATAATTAAATTGTAGAAGTAAAAAAATAAAAAAATGAAAGTGCCAACTTCTTTTCTTCAAAAAATATTTTCACCTTCCACCAGTGCACACACCAACATTGAATACACTCACCAGAACTTGGTGAGTAAAAGACCTTTTAAGGAATTTTAGGGATCCTAAACCCTCTTTGGTGCCACGCTAGGGAAAATCTTCACCCTCCGAATAGACTCCACCATCCAACCAAAAGAAAAAAACTCACATAGCATAATATTGTCACACCATAGTAACTTATTCCAAATAGAGATTAAGGCCACTCACATGTTAATCACTTGCTAAAGGCATGTTTATTATGTATAACAGGCTTCAGTTCCAGCAGATATACAACCTTTTCCTTCCAGGACTCTCACATCCACAATGGAACAAGGACAAAACTCCTCTTAGACCAAACAATGAACCAAAATGGCCGCTGGAACGCACCGCTCCGCGTGCGTTCCACTCACCGGAAATGACGTCAGGCGCATAGAGTGTGGACCGGAAATGCGTCAACGCGTTTCGCCCCTCCCATAGGGCGTTATCAAGACACCCATCTCCCGTCCTCACTCACTTAAATATCAATGTAATGCCCTCCCCTCCAATTAAATTGGTCAGACCACCTCCCAGGATAATTACAGAGGCTGCTCCTCCCACTACAAGACGTGAGAGACCTTTACAAGATGCCAATCCACATAACAACAACATGAATTTTAACAATTGATGTAAACAATTCAAATAAAAACAATATCTTTATAATTTAATATAATTCATATTAACAAATGTGTATCTATCTAAAAACAGATTACAAAATCAAATGAAATAAATTAAAATAAAATAAAATAAAATAAAAATAAAAAAAAAATAATAATAAAAATAAAAATAAAAATAAATAATAAAAAATAATAAATAAAATTAAAAATGAAAATAAAAATAAAAATAAAAATAAAATGAAAAAAAAAAAAAATGAAAATAAAAATAAAAATAAATATAAATACTTAAAATAAAATAAAAATAAAAAATAGTCTTTAAACACTAAATCCTCTACTCTTACCAATCTGACAGGAAACAGTTGATATCTATATCTGAGTTCAACCCCCTGGGCAACAAAGACCCCAATTTTAGGATCCATCTCGTTTCATTCTGTGAGATGGACTTGACCCTATCTCCTCCCCTCCAAGGTGCTGAAACTCGATCGATCCCACAGAATTTCAAACAAGATGGATCCCTATTGTGATAAATTCTAAAATGGTGGGAAAGACTATGATACTTATAACCTTTTTTAATATTTCTAATATGTTCCCCTAGTCTCACTGACAATTTTCTAGATGTTCTCCCTACGTATTGAAGATGACATGGACATTCTAACAAATAGGTGACAAACGAGCTATCACATGATATAAAGTTTTTTATCTTGTAAGAGGAACCATTTGAACAAGAATGAAACGTATCATACCTTCTGATATTATCTCCTTTCATTGTTTTGCATGCCAAACATCTTTTAAAAAACCCCACACTATCAAGAAAAGTCGCCTTTTTCTTTGGAATATCTGGAACATTTTTAGCTAATTTTAATCTAAGTGTGGGTGGTTTTCTATAAACAAATGAAGGTTTCTTAGGTAATAGGTCATGAAGAACCTCATCCCTTTTTAAAACCTGCCAATGTTTTCACATTATATTTTCAAAAGCCTTATGCTGATTAGAATACCCCGTTATAAAGGATAGTTCCCCTCTTCTATTTTCTTTCTTAATTTTATTTAACAAATCTTCTCTTCTGATTTTATTTACCTCATTAACTGCACCTGTTAATATCTCCTCTTTATAACCTTTCTCCCTAAATCTCTCTAACAGAGTATCTGCTTGCTTATGAAAGATCTCCTTATCATCACAATTGCGCTTCAGTCTTATCAATTGGCTTTTAGGGATGGATCTTAGCCAATTCCTGTGGTGGCAACTATGTGTGGGGATATATGCATTTCTATCGACTTCTTTGAAATGAGTCTTGGTATAAAACGAAACTCCTTGTTTGTAAATAGTTAAGTCCAAGAAGTTAATTGCTTCTGTACTAATATAGTTTGTAAAGGATATATTATAAGGATTACACCCCATTTCATGAATGTAATCTTCTAGTTCCTCCTTAGTACCCTTCCAGATTATCACTATATCGTCTATAAATCTTTTATAGAGCAATAACTTATGATTCTTCTTTTCAAAAATTGCTTTATCTTCCCACATACTCATAAAAAGATTAGCTACTGATGGAGCGTACTTCGCTCCCATTGCCACCCCCGTACATTGTCTATAATAACTGTTCAAATGCAAAAAATAGTTATTCGACATTGCTAAATCCAAACATTCAAGAAGATATTTAATTTGTTCAGCTTTTAACCCTGATTTTTCCTTTAAGGACCATTTTACCGCTCTCAAAGCATCAGCATGTCTAATATTTGTATATAATGCATTAACATCTACACTTGCCATGACACAATTACCTTCCATTCCTACTTGTTTTAAAACTGAAATTAAATCACCACTGTCCTTCAAATACGATGGAAAGACCGAGACTATAGGCTGTAGGAATTTATCCACATACTCCCCCAGCCTAGAAAAAAGCGAATCAATCCCATTTATTATGGGTCTTCCCGGTGGTTTCATTAAATTCTTATGAATCTTAGGCAATTGGTATATGACTGGAGTAACAGGTGCTTTCGGTACTAAATATTTTGCCTCTCTCTTATTCAAAAAACCTTCTTTTTCACCTTTTTTCACTAATTTCACAAGTTTGTTTTTATAGCTTTTTATAGGGTTACCCTTAAGTAATTCATAAGTACTCCTATCATCCACCAATCTATTAAGTTCCTCATAGTAATCCTTCTTATTCAATACTACAACACCTCCCCCTTTGTCTGCTGCTCTTATTACAATATCATTATTTTTCTCTAGTTGCTGAATACCTCTTACTAAATCATGCTTAGTTCTCTTATTCGGTAGGGATAATAACTCCAAATCATGTTCCACCATCTTTTTAAATGCATCTATGCAACAATTATTCCCCACCCTAGGGTTGAACACAGATTTATTTCTTAAATCAGTATGCCTATACGGACCTTCATTCTTCTCGTCAATTTCTTTCCTATCAATTTTCTTCTTTTCTTTCTGGAAATCTTTTCCCATCTGATCCTTATTTTTACTCCAATATTTTTTTAAATTTAATTTTCTAATAAACTTTTGCAGGTCTATATAGGTCTCAACTTTATTCAATTTCCTATCTGGTGCAAATTTCAAGCCTAGTGCTAAAACTTTTAATTCCTCCTCATTTAAAACATAATCACTAAGATTGAAAATCCCTATATTCACATTGACCTTTTCCTTTTTCCTTTTGCCTCCTCTACATCCTCTCTTTCTCTTTGTCCCCAATAAGGGTCCTGGTAGTTTGGGTTTTGAAAATTTTGAAAATTTTGAAAATTTGGAGGTGGTCCCCATCCCCCCTCCCCCCTCTGGGTGGGTAATAAGGGCCCCCTCTTCCTCTCCAATTGGAATTTCCCCGTGAATTTCCCCGTCTCCATGGGGGACCTCCAAATCCCCCCCGTGGGACAAACATACCCTCATTCTGGTGACCATAAGGGGACCCCCCAAGTGGTCCAAATCTATTTTGAGTTGGTACTCTGTAGTTAAATGGGGCACTTACATCGTTCTTTTTATTAGGTGATGAATTTATATGATTGTTTTTAGAATATCTCACAACCGGGGTTTTAACCTTTAATACAGGAGTTTCCAAATCTAGATCCTGAACCTTAATATCCCCCTCATTAGAGGAGTTTCTAGAAACATCAGTCCCTTTACTGGTATCTTCTTGCCATTTATATACAATTTGGGTTTTATAATCTTGCATGTCTCTCCCAAATTTTTAAATTTTTTTCTTTTTGGTATCTTCATCTATTTTGTTGATGTTATCCTGTACCTGTTTTGCCTTCTCTTTAAAATCACTAGACTCACTAAAAGGGGCAATTTTCTCTCTTAGATTACAGATAACATTTTCTAGAATGTTCAATTTTCTCTTCCTTCTCTGTACAATCAATTCCATGAGTTTTTTCTCAACATGGTTAAAAAATGCAAACCACTCTTCATCTAAATCTTTTCCCACAAGCCCATCACTAGGGGCCACTTCCCATCTTAGTCTTCTTGGAGTAATACCTTCTTTAATATACTTTTCCAGTGTCACTACATCCCACCACGCCCTTACTTGTTTATCCAGGGAATTTTTTAATAATTTAAAATCCTTGGACAAATCTGTGCTATCTATGTTATGTGAAAAAATATCATCAACATTCACCTTTCTTTGAGAGACAAAATTAAATAATTCCATGGCTGCAGAATCACTATACAAGGATTAAACTGGAATATACCAACCCTGTATACAAAAATGTTTAAACAAAAAAACTTATTCCTGCACCAAAACTTTCCAAATAACACTCTAAAAATGCTGCTGTGCCAATCGTGAAAACACAAACAATATAAATATAAATAAACAGTCTTGATGTCTTGATAACGCCCAATGGGAGGGGCGAAACGCGTTGACGCATTTCCGGTCCACACTCTATGCGCCTGATGTCATTTCCGGTGAGTGGAACGCACGCGGAGCGGTGCGTTCCAGCGGCCATTTTGGTTCATTGTTTGGTCTAAGAGGAGTTTTGTCCTTGTTCCATTGTGGATGTGAGAGTCCTGGAAGGAAAAGGTTGTATATCTGCTGGAACTGAAGCCTGTTATACATAATAAACATGCCTTTAGCAAGTGATTAACATGTGAGTGGCCTTAATCTCTATCTGGAATAAGTTACTATGGTGTGACAATATTATGCTATGTGAGTTTTTTTCTTTTGGTTGGATGGTGGAGTCTATTCGGAGGGTGAAGATTTTCCCTAGCATGGCACCAAAGAGGGTTTAGGATCCCTAAAATTCCTTAAAAGGTCTTTTACTCACCAAGTTCTGGTGAGTGTATTCAATGTTGGTGTGTGCACTGGTGGAAGGTGAAAATATTTTTTGAAGAAAAGAAGTTGGCACTTTCATTTTTTTATTTTTTTACTTCTACAATTTAATTATGTCTTCAGCACATGGACTTTTGGGTGTTTTTGTTTATTATTAAGGGGAAACACGAATAATTTATGCACTTATTTTAATGATTTATTATATTGATTAATTATCTAAATTTGCGCTGTTTATTTATATTTATATTGTTTGTGTTTTCACAATTGGCACAGCAGCATTTTTAGAGTGTTATTTGGAAAGTTTTGGCGCAGGAATAAGTTTTTTTGTTTAAAAATAAAAATAAAAATAAAATGAAAAAAAAAATGAAAAAAAATGAAATATTTTTATTTTTATTTTCATTTTTATTTTTATTTTTATGTATTATTTTTTATTATTTATTTTTATTTTTATTATTATTTTTATTTTTATTTTATTTTATTTTATTTTAATTTATTTCATTTGATTTTGTAATCTGTTTTTAGATAGATACACATTTGTTAATATGAATTATATTAAATTATAAAGATATTGTTTTTATTTGAATTGTTTACATCAATTGTTAAAATTCATGTTGTTGTTATGTGGATTGGCATCTTGTAAAGGTCTCTCACGTCTTGTAGTGGGAGGAGCAGCCTCTGTAATTATCCTGGGAGGTGGTCTGACCAATTTAATTGGAGGGGAGGGCATTACATTGATATTTAAGTGAGTGAGGACGGGAGATGGGTGTCTTGATAACGCCCTATGGGAGGGGCGAAACGCGTTGACGCATTTCCGGTCCACACTCTATGCGCCTGACGTCATTTCCGGTGAGTGGAACGCACGCGGAGCGGTGCGTTCCAGCGGCCATTTTGGTTCATTGTTTGGTCTAAGAGGAGTTTTGTCCTTGTTCCATTGTGGATGTGAGAGTCCTGGAAGGAAAAGGTTGTATATCTGCTGGAACTGAAGCCTGTTATACATAATAAACATGCCTTTAGCAAGTGATTAACATGTGAGTGGCCTTAATCTCTATTTGGAATAAGTTACTATGGTGTGACAATATTATGCTATGTGAGTTTTTTTCTTTTGGTTGGATGGTGGAGTCTATTCGGAGGGTGAAGATTTTCCCTAGCGTGGCACCAAAGAGGGTTTAGGATCCCTAAAATTCCTTAAAAGGTCTTTTACTCACCAAGTTCTGGTGAGTGTATTCAATGTTGGTGTGTGCACTGGTGGAAGGTGAAAATATTTTTTGAAGAAAAGAAGTTGGCACTTTCATTTTTTTATTTTTTTACTTCTACAATTTAATTATGTCTTCAGCACATGGACTTTTGGGTGTTTTTGTTTATTATTAAGGGGAAACACGAATAATTTATGCACTTATTTTAATGATTTATTATATTGATTAATTATCTAAATTTGCGCTGTTTATTTATATTTAATGATACGATCAGTGTATCACAGAAGGACAAATGTGAGTAGCAGGGAGGGAAAGGGGGAATCTAGAGGAGGGGGGTGGGAGAAGGACAGGGAGGCAAGATTAGCAAAACAAAAACCTACAAAACCGATGGAACTCATCCACATTAGGCCAACCTCGGTATAGTCAGGCTTAAACTGTGAAAATTTGAGGGAGGGGCCTGGGGTCATACTTGCATAGCTTCCAAGCTAGTGGAGGTTAGAAGAGTCAATGGCAGCTGAAGGCAGCACCTCGCAAGCAGAAAAAATGGAGGAGTAGAAGTTCCATCGAACCCTCCACAGCCTGGGTGGGTGAGGCATAATGGCCACGCTTGTAAGAATTATGTTGATTTCTTCTTACCAAAGCTTGATTAGATTTGCGTGGAGAGCTGGAGGCTGAACAGCGGTGTGCACCTTCCAGGTTGAGGGGGGCGCTCCGCCAGCTGCAAGTCCTGCAGAATTATTTGCAATTCCTCAGAAGAGCGACAAACATGTTTGGAACCTTGGTGAGTAAAACGGATGGAAAATGGAAAGCTCCACTGGTATGAGATATGGTGTTGTTGGAGAAATTGAAGCTGCGGCTTCATGGCTCACCTCATAGAAATTGTAAGTGGAGACAGGTCCATGAAGAGCTGACAAAGGTGGCACTGGAAACAAAGGTTTTCTTTTCTTCTAGCTGCCACCAGAAGTTGTTCTGTGGTATAGTAATAGTGGAATTAGCTATGGAGCTATGATATCTCTAGGTCGGCCCTCTGGCTTTTGTGGTGTTAGTGCTCTATGGACTCTGTTCATTTCCAAAGGCTCCACAGGTATGGCGGGTAGTAATTTCTGAAAAAGGGCCAACATGGTTGCTTGGAGGTCCAAAATTGGCTCCGGAATACCTCAGATGCGTAAATTAGAGCGCCTGGCCCTATTTTCATAGTCCTCTAGTCTGGTTTGCATTGTGAGATTTTCCTCCCTGAGATTTTTTCCCTGAGAATTCTGCCATGTAGTCTTGCATTTGGGGTTCTATCTCATCCACCCTGGATTCAAGCTCAGCCGTGTGATGTCCTAGTTCCCTGATTTCCTGGTGAGGCTGTCTGTAATGTGGTCTGATGTTTGTTTTAAGACCCTGTGGAGCATACGCTCAAAATGCTTGAGTAGGACTACTGAGGCCTGTTCTCTTTTAGAATCACCCTGGGAACCTGGGGGGGATATGGTGTTTTTACCTGGGCGCCCCAGTAGAAGCTGCTGAGGAGATGGGTGCTGGTGCCATCTTAGCTGGGGCTCGAGCCAGAGCATCCCTGATGGACTTTGTCTTCATTTTCTGTTTTGGGCCTCCTAAAACCATCTTGCTCGCATCTAGGGTGGTACCTGTGACCTGCGATGTCCTCCAGAAGCCATGTCTGCTTAGAGGGACTCCGCGCATGTGCCCCCCCGCCATGTTTGTTTTTTTATTGCTTGTAATATCACTTTAAGTAAGGGGACAAGGAACATGATAACCAAGGGTGGCTAATGAGAGTGAAGATGTTAGCAGGGGGCTAATGCCTTCCCTTATGAAGGACAAGTAAGTGGTTGCCCTTTGCCTAGTAAACTGGTTTTTGGTCTGGAATGTAAACACATCAAACACTAGACATTTGAACAAAAAAAAAAACTTTTTTTATTGCAATTTTACTAATATTTACCTTACAGGTTCTCTTGATGTCCCCCGTTGGGTTTTCCCCTGCAGTAAGAAAAGAGATACAGTAAGTGTACTTTGGACTAGTTTTTTCCTACTAACCAAGAAGAAGTAAAAAACTGACACTGTTAAAAAAAAAAACTCAGGCCATTATCAATTGCTTTTTTAATGACAGCAATGTCAATGTCTGCAAATTTTGCTGACATTTTGGCACAACAAATCAGCAAATTTTGCACATGCCTATAGCAGAGAATCCCTAAAGAAAAAAACTCCACAATGGTGAATATACTATGTATACATATACTGTATGTATATACAGTATGTACTGTAGGTATGTGTTTTTCCCAAAAAAAGTTCAACAAACTATTTTAACAATGCATGTAACTAGTGCAATTCATAAAATCAACCTAGGGTAAAGTTACTACATGATATGTTTTCAGCATTTTCTCATTCTTATCTACTCTCGTCAATCAATATACAGTAAAAAAATATTTAAGAGGAGATATTTAAGCTTTTTTTATCTTCTTCCTATACAATTAATTTTATACATACCTCATACACTCCAGTGCAGTAGCAAAACTTCTATCCCAGGTCTTTTCTCTATTCTATACTTCTTAAGTATGTTTTAAAACATTAATTTTGGTTCAAAACCTTCATTCTGGTTTAAAACATTCTTCACATTCTTCCTGTACCAAATGATAGATGGTAAACAGGGTAGTTTACAAGACTTACGTACTTCCTGTTTAAAGCCAGAAACAGATTCAAACTCAAATTTAGCTCAAAAACATATTTCCGATTTATTTATCCTACTTAAGTATTCACTCTACACTCTAGCCCATCAGTTCAGTTTTCAGTTTTGATGGCATGGAGAGAGATTATTATTATTATACAGTATTTATATAGCGCCAAAAGGTTTGCTCAGCACTGTACGTTATAGTGGGGGGACAGTACATGAGACAATACAGTAACAATACAATACACGAGGGGTTCGAGGGCCCTGCTCTTTCGAGCTTACAATCTAGGAGGGAGGGGATAGTGGTACAGGAGGAAGTGGTTGTGGGGGATGGAGTGGTAGGAGGAGTGGAGGAGATCGGCTGTTAAGTGAGGGTGGGGTAGGCTTCCCTGAAGAGATGGGTTTTCAGGGTGCGCCTAAAGGTGAGGAGGGTAGGTGACAGTCTGATGGATTGGGGTAGTGAGTTCCAGAGGATGGGGAAAGTTCTGGAGAAGTCCTGCAGTCGGGCGTGGGAGGAGGAGACCAGGGAGCTAGAAAGTAGGAGGTCTTGTGAGGAGTGAAGAGTACGGGTTGGGTGGTATTTGGGTATAAGGTCAGTGAGGTAGCTTGGGGCAGAGTTATGAATGGCTTTGTATGTCAGTGTTAGTATTTTGAATTTAATGCGTTGGGCATTTAGAAGCCAGTGGAGGGAATGACAGAGGGGGGTGGCAGAAGCGGAGCGGTTGGTAAGGTGGATGAGTCTGGCCGCTGAGTTCAGGATATACTGAAGCAGGGACAGCCTGTGTTGGGGTAGGCCGGTGAGAAGGGAGTTGCAGTAGTCAAGGCGTGAGATAATAAGGGAGTGAACGAGTTGTTTAGTAGTGTCTGGGGTTAGGAACATACGTATTTTGGAGATGTTGCGGAGGTGGAGTCTGCATGAGTTTGCCGTTTGTCCATTAGTTTGTGGGTGATATGCAGAGGAAAAGCGTAACTCGATCTCTAATGCCTCACACAGAGCTTTCCAAAACTTGGATGTAAATTGTACTCCTCGGTCAGATACAATATTAATAAGACCGCCATGTAATATTACGATCTCTTTGATAAAAACAGAAGCAGTTTCCGTGGCGGAAGGAGTCCCTTTCAGGGGAATGAAGTGAGTCATCTTTGACAGGCTGTCAACCACTACAAAAATAGTGGTAAATCCCTCCGATGGAGGATGTCCATGGAGATCATACTCCAAAGTTTTTCCGGTATGGGCAAAGATTCCAACAGTCCCCAGGTCTTGGCTTTGTCAGACTTGTTTCTAAGGCAGACTGTACAAGATCTCACATAGTCCTGGCAATCCTTTATTGCGTTTGGCCACCAGAAGGAGTGAGAGACCAAATTTGAAGTCTTATGAATCCCGAAGTGACCTGCTAAGGGGTGATCGTGACATCTTTTGAGGATAAGAGTCCTGAGTTCTTCGGGCACAAAGATTTGTTCCTTGTGAAAATATAGACCGTCCTTTAACTGCAGATGCATATCTATGGGAGGTGGATGATTATCCACCACTTCTCTTATTTGTGTTAAGAGGTCTGTCTGGAGAAGGAATAAATTCTTGACTGCCAAAATCGTGTCAGGTTCAGACTGTACAATTGGGTCGGGAGACATACGGGAGAGTGCGTCAGGTTTACCGTTTAATGATCCAGGACAGTACGTCAAATGGAAGACAAAGCGGGAGAAAAATAGTGCCCATTTTGCTTGCCGTGGCTTGAGGCGTTTTGCCGTTTTCAGGTACTCAAGATTTTTATGGTCTGTGAAGATGAGAATAGGGTGGGATGCTCCCTCCAGTAAGTACCACCATTCTTCCAGTGGTGCCTTGATGGCTAGCAACTCTCTGTCCCACATCATAGTTCCTTTCAGAGACATTTAATTTCCTGGAGAAAAATGCAACAGGGTGCAGAAGGGATTTGAGTCCCTGTCTTTGTGACAAGATGGCTCCTACAGCATTCTCTGAAGCGTCCACTTCGAGGACAAAGGCTAGAGCAGGGTCTGGATGCTTCAGGATAGGTGCGGAGGTGAACAAGGTCTTTAATTGCTCAAAGGCTGCTTGGGCCTCGGGAGTCCACTTGAAGGGAATATGCTGCCTGGTGAGCTGTGTTACTGGTGCGATGATCCCAGAGACGTTTTTGATAAATTTCCTGTAGAAATTTGCGAATCTTACAAAGTGCTGCACTGCATTCCTGGAATGGGCCATTCTAAGACGGAGGACACCTTTTGGGGGTCCATAGAGATGCCCTCGGGGGGTGATTACAAGTCCAAGGAACTGGATAGATTGTCTCTCAAATTCACATTTCTCGACCTTTGCGTAAAGGCGATGTTGGCGTAATCTATCCAGAGTCTTCTTTACGTGATCCCGATGTCTTTCTATTGAACTGGAAAAAACTAAGATGTCATCCAGGTAAACAATTATGAATAGTTCCAGATAGTCCCGAAATATATGGTTTACAAGGTGTTGGAAGGCTGGGGCATTACAGAGACCAAAAAGCATTACCAAGTATTCAAAATGCCCAAATTCGGTTCGAAAGGCCGTCTTCCATTCATCACCTTCACAAATTCTCACTAGATTGTACCCTCAGATCCAATTTTGAGAAGAAACATGCTCCTCGCAGCCTTTGGAATAACTGAGGAATTAGAGAAAGGGGATAACGATTCTTGACCGTTATCTTGTTTAGGTCACGGTAGTCCACACAAGGTCTAAGGCTGTGATCCTTCTTCTCAACAAAGAAGATGCCAGCTCCTGCTGGTGATGTAGAAGGCCGAATAAACCCTTTTTCCAGACTCTCACCAATATAACCCCGGAGGACCTCTAATTCGACTTCGGATAGGGGGTAAAGCTCAATTGGACAGTCATAGGAACAATGAGGAGGAAGAGTATTGGCACTCTTTTTATTGAATACGTCCAGATAGTCGTGGTACACAACAGGAACGAGTTTCATTGTCTCGGGATCAGAGTGAATACTGAGAAGAGGGGTTGCTGCACTTGTTTCTTTAGAGATACAGTCAGTATTCCGAAGCAAAGAGGATCTCTCCAGACAACCAATTGATGGTTGGGTTGTGTGCTCTTAGCCAGGGCATGCCGAGAATAACTGGAAAAATCGGGGAGGTAATGATATCCAGACATAGAAATTCCTGGTGTCCTGAGGGGGAGTAGCATAACATTGGCATGGTTTCTTGTGTCACAGGGCCAGAACTGATACCGGACCCATCTGCAAGATGAACTGCAAGTTTTTGTGCCTTGGTATGGAGCGGAATCTTATTCTGGGTAGCGAAGTTAGCATCCATAAAACAACTACAAGCACCCGAGTCTATAATGGCCGGGACCGTGATTGTCCTTTCGGCCAGTTGTAGTTGAAGATGGAAGGAGAGATGTGTTCAGCTTGTTCCTTGGGGGTGCATCATATAGAACCAGTTGGGAGAGGGCTTATGAGGTTTTATTGGGTATGTCACCACAGAATGACCTGCATCACCACAGTAGAGGCAGAGGTTGAACTTCTGTCGTCGAATGCGTTCTGCCACGGACAACTGTGGTCTCCAAAAGCTCCTCCTAGATGGATTAGTGGGCGATTCTGATGGAACAGCATTCATAGAGGGCATGGAGGTCCCTATTTCTGAACATATCAGAATCTCCCCGTTCATTTTCTCATCCTGTCTTTCCCGAATCCGATGGTGAATGTGGATCGTCAGGTCTATCGGGTTCTCCAACCCGGTTGGTACCCCCACTCTGGCAAGCTCATCCTTCAGGGTGTCAGAAAGACCAAGACGGAACTGGTAGCGGAGAGCAGACTCGTTCCACTGAGTATCAGAACTCCAGATGCGGAAATCAGTAACATATTCTTCCACAGGCCTTTGGCCTTGCTGTAGTTTACTAAGCATAGATTCAGCGGTTTGACGCAGGAAAGGATCAGCATAGATTTGTGCCATTGCTGTGCAAAAAGAGTCCACTGAAGTTAGAGCTGGATAATGTTGCTCACGAAGGTGTTATGCCCAGGATTGAGGTTCATTCCTAAGAAGTGTGATGATAAATCCCACCTCGGTATTTGGTGATGAAAAGGTCCTTGGAAGCAGGGAAAAATATAACTCACAGGAGTTACGAAAAGTTCTGAACTTCCTGAGGTCTCCTGTAAATAACGTAGGCGTAGGCACCCGGGGTTCCGGTAGGGCAGGGGTTCCAAAGATCATACTGGGCTCCATTTGAGTAGTTGCATCTAAGGCTGCAGTGAGATCCGTGTCTGTGGGGTCATTAGAGTCGGTTAGCATTTGACTCTCCAGATGCTCAAAGTTTTTCTGCAAGTCTTGCACCAAGTTAAACAAGGTAGCTGTTAGGATCCGCCAGGTGGTGCCTCAGGCTGCCAACTGACAGACCTACTCAGAGCGTGGGGTCTAAGCCCGGGCTGTGCTTTCACCAGAGCCCCTGATGGTGGGGCTGGACTTGAAACAGTCCCGGGCCAGGTCACGACCTCCGAGCAGGCCCACCAGTGGCTGAGGAGACCTTTGGGGACAGGTACCGGGAGAGCCAGATATGAAAAGGATGGCGGCCCCAGCAGGGTTGTAACGGATCGTGGGCCCGTGAGGGTAAGCGGGGTACAGAATCGGTAGGCGAAGAGTAGTCGGGTCATACGCAGGGTCAGCAGGGAAGTCAATCCGTAGAATGGTCAGGGCAATCCGGGTCAAACGCAGGAGCAGGCAGAGTAGTCAGGACAATCCGGGTCAAACGCAGGAGCAGGCAGAGTAGTCAGGACAATCCGGGTCAATCACAGGAGCAGGCAGAATAGTCAGGGCAATCCGGGTCAAACGCAGGAGCAGGCAGAGTAGTCAGGGTCAATCAGGGTCACTAGATAGGTGCAGGAACTCGGGATCACAGGAAGACCTTGCGGCAATCTGTGACAGTGCAGGGCATCTTTAAATAGTGCGCCCTGCACTGTCATTGGCCGGCTAGGACGCGCCCCCGGCTGTCATTGGGCGCCTGAGGCGCGCCCCCGGCACCTACTGCGCATGCGCGGCGTCCTGTCAGCCGCGGCTCGCCGGGACCTAGTGCCTGTGTCCCGGCGCGATCTGCCGCCAATGCGCATGCGCGGGGGACAGAGCCGCGATCGAGGAGCACGGAGCCACGATCCCTGACATTGCCCCCCCCAATGGGCACCCTCCGGGAGCCCCACTGATCTCTCCACCGCGGGTGAGCACGACAAAATTCCCGGATGAGCCTGGGTGCGTGGACGTTCTGGGCGGATTCCCATGAGTTCTCCTCAGGGCCATACCCCTTCCATTTTATCAGGAACTGTGTCTGGCCCCCCCTCCGTCGGCAACTGAGGATAGTCTCCACTTCATATTCCTCCTGGTCACCTATGGTGACTGCCTCGGGAGGTCTGGATTCACGGTCCGGGAAGGGATCCGGGCTGGATGGCTTCAGGAGAGATACATGGAACACAGGATGTATCTTGAAGGTCTGCGGAAGCTCGAGTTCGTAGGCCACCTCGTTAACTACTCGTTTTACCGGAAATGGGCCAATGTACTTGGGTCCCAGCTTCCTTGAAGGACACAGCATCTTCAAGTTGGTTGTTGCTAGCCAAACCTGATCCCCTGGTTGAAGCAGTAATTCTCCTCTTCTCTTTCTGTCGAATGCCCTTTTACTGTCCTCTTGGGCTTTAGCGATGGCTTCCTGAATTGTCTTGTTATTGACAGAAAAGAAGTTCAAGATGTCTTGAGATGTCGGTACCGGATTCTCAGGCATCAGATCAGGGAGGAATGTGGGATGATACCCATAATTGGAAAAGAACGGGGATTGACCCGTAGCTGAGTGACTCGAGTTGTTGTATGAGAATTCCGCGGAAGGCAGCAACGACAGCCAGTCATCCTGAAGGTAGGATGTGTAGCACCGTAAGTACTGTTCCAGCGTCTGGTTTGCCCTCTCAGTTTGGCCGTTGGTCTGTGGATGGTAGGCGGATGAAAGCGACAGCTTGATTCCCAGCGATTTACATAAGGCGTTCCAGAACCTGGAGGTGAATTGGACCCCCCAATCTGACACTATATCTTCGGGAACACCATGAAGCCTAACCACTTCCTTGATGAAGATCCGTGCCGTTTCCGGTGCTGATGGGGTCTTCTCCAGGGGCACGAAATGTGCCATCTTTGAGAAGCGGTCGACGATCACCATTATTGCAGTGTAGCCCTGGGATGGTGGAAGTTCGACCACGAAATCCATGGCTATCATTTGCCAGGCCCGCTTGGGTATGGGTAATGGACGTAACAATCCCCATGCCCTGCTCCTGGAGGGCTTGTTCCTTTGACAGGTGGAACAAGTTCGGACGTAATGCTCACAATCCTTGATCATGTCTGGCCACCAGAACGAGCGCCGTAGTAGATCCAGAGTTTTCGTTACCCCGAAGTGGCCCGCCATTGGATGGTCATGGCAGTGCCCTAGGACCAAGGTTCGCACTTCTTCTGGGACCATGATCCGGTCTTCCTTCCAAAATAGCCCACCATGGCTCTGGAGGGGTGACCCAGACGGAACTTGTAGTCCTACAGAAGCATCGAGAAGCCGGGAGCGAAGTTCCGTTTGAAGAGCGAGGAAACTCCCAGAAGGTAAGATGGTGTCAGGTACCACAGTGTCGTCGGGGTCCTCAAACATGCGGGACAGAGCGTCTGGTTTAGTGTTCTTAGTACCGGGTCGGTACGTTATATGGAATGAGAATCGAGAGAAGAAAAGAGCCCATCTCGCTTGGCGAGGTCTCAGTCGTTTTGCCGTTCTTAAATATTCAAGGTTTTTGTGATCTGTGAATATTAGGATTGGGTGTGTGGCTCCTTTCAGTAAATACCTCCATTCTTCAAGAGCCGTTTTAATGGCCAGGAGCTCCCGATCTCCAATGTCATAGTTACGTTCCGCTGGTGTCAACTTCCTGGAGAAGAGCGCCACAGGGTGCAGTAGTTCCTTGGTACCATTCCTTTGGGACAAAACCGCTCCTACCGCATTTTCGGAGGCGTCCACTTCCAAAACATATGGGAGAGAAGCATCTGGATGGCAGAGAATGGGAGCAGAGGTGAACAATTCTTTGAGCTTTTCGAATGCTGTCTGTGCTTTGGGAGTCCACTTAAAGCGGACCCCTTGTTTCGTCAGTTGCGTGATCGGGGAGACCAGACCGGAGAAGTTCCTAATAAACTTCCTGTAAAAGTTGGAAAAACCGATGAAACGCTGTACCCCCTTTTTGTCGGCGGGTATTGGCCAATCTAAGATCGCCGTGACTTTCTGGGGATCCATCGCGACCCCCGCGGAAGAGAGAACCAGTCCCAAGAACGTGATTTCGTGCTGTTCGAAACAGCACTTTTCTGCCTTTGCGTATAGCCCGTGTTGACGCAACCGTTCTAATACCCGTATCACGTGACCCCAATGAACCTCCAGTGAGGGGGAAAAAATTAGGATGTCATCCAAATAAACCACCACGAAAATATCGAGAAAGTCACGAAAAACATTGTTGATAAAGTGCTGAAAGGTCGCCGGAGCATTACAGAGCCCGAACGTCATCACCAAATACTCGTAGTGACCGAATCTCGTACGGAACGCCGTCTTCCACTCATCCCCCTCCCTGATACGGACAAGGTTATAGGCCCCCCGCAGGTCTAATTTAGTAAATATCGTTGCCGATCTCAATCTCTGGAGGAGCTCGGGGACTAGGGGTAAGGGATAACGATTCTTTACCGTTATTTTATTCAGGTCACGGTAGTCTATGCAGGGCCGTAACGATTTGTCCTTCTTCTCTACGAAGAATAACCCGGCCCCGGCTGGGGATGTGGATGGACGAATAAATCCCTTCCGAAGGTTTTCGTCAATGTATTCCCTCAGTACTCCCGATTCTGTTTCGGACAAGGGAAAGATACGGCCGAATGAGATTTCAGATCCGGGTAGGAGGTCTATGGGGCAGTCGTAGGAACGGTGCGGAGGGAGAACATCAGCTCCTCGCTTACTAAAGACGTCTAAGAAGTCATGGTAGGCCGGAGGAATAACCTGGGATAGATCGGTGTCGCCATCCAAGCACAGGAGGAACCGGGGAACCACGGATCCTGTGACGTGGCAGTGACTCAAACAATAGGGTGAGCGAAATTGAATCGTTCCCTTTTCCCAGTCAATCTGGGGGTTATGGGCCCTCAGCCAAGGGAGCCCCAGAATGACTGGAAAAAGGGGGGATGCGATGGCATCCAAACGGAGGAACTCCTGGTGATGGCCTGTCATTGTGGTGAAAATGGGTGGTGTCTTCTGGTCCACCACCCCTGATTTTATACGGGACCCATCTGCCAAGAAGATGTTGAACCCCCTTTCTTTGGTCTGGAGAGGGATTTTTTGCCGGTGGGCAAAAGTCAGATCGATGAAGCAACTACAGGCTCCTGAGTCAACGATTGCGGTCACCGACAATGTTCCTCCGGGGAGCTGTAAAGACACAGGAATGGCCAGGTAACTCGACTGATCATCCCTTCCTGCAGGTAAAGTAAAAGAAACGGGCGTGGACTTACTCATTTTAGCAGGACAGGAGCGCACCTGATGACCAGCTTCCCCGCAGTACAGACATAGGTTCTGTGATAGTCTCCTCTGACGTTCCTCGACCGATAAGTGGGAACGGGCCAATCCCAGCTGCATGGGTTCCGGGTTGTCCCCTGTTTCCGTGCTTCGCGGATGGTTCCCTGGGGTTGGAGCTGTATCTCTGGATGGAATCCATGCCACCCTTTGACCCTGGCTGCTCCTTTCCAGCCGACGTTCCCTTAGTCTACGGTCAATTTGAATGGCCAACTCAATCAGTTTTTCCAGGGAGTCAGGTAGACCTACTCGTGCTAGTTCGTCTTTGAGAGACTCAGACAGCCCGATGCGGAAGTGGTGACATAAGGCCGCATCGTTCCATCTGGTGTCTCCCATGCAACGCCTAAAATCGGACGCGTATTCTTCGGCTGTCCGGCGGCCCTGCCGCAGAGAGTATAGAGTAGCCTCTGCGGAAGCAGCCCGCTGAGGGTCGTCATACAAGACGGCCATGGCCCGAAAGAACTCGGTCACGGAGTCAAGATGGGGGTCGTGCTTCTCCATCAGACGGTGAGCCCAATCCTGGGGCTCATCCTGAAGGAGGGAGACTATAAACCCCGCCTTGACGGTCTCGGTGGTGAACGTGCGGGGCTGTAAGTCAAAGTACAGGGTGCAAGCGTTCCGGAAGGCTCGGAAGCGGCTCCGGTCACCACGGAATCGTTCCGGCAGAGGAACGCGGGGTTCAGGAGCTAGGGGTGTGGCAACCGCTCCGGATACCGGGTTAGCGGGAAGTTCTGCAGGTGGAGGACTCTGAGCAGGGGGAGTCAGGAGAGCTAATGACTCCATGCGGTCCTCCAGTCGGGCGCAGCGACTGTGGAAGTTCTGGAAAGCCTGGGTCAAGGTTGCCAGGTGCTGACAAATATCCTCTAGGGACGCCGGTCCACTTCCTGGCTCTGTCATGGCCGCAAGGTACTGTTAGGATCCGCCAGGTGGTGCCTCAGGCTGCCAACTGACAGACCTACTCAGAGCGTGGGGTCTAAGCCCGGGCTGTGCTTTCACCAGAGCCCCTGATGGTGGGGCTGGACTTGAAACAGTCCCGGGCCAGGTCACGACCTCCGAGCAGGCCCACCAGTGGCTGAGGAGACCTTTGGGGACAGGTACCGGGAGAGCCAGATATGAAGAGGATGGCGGCCCCAGCAGGGTTGTAACGGATCGTGGGCCCGTGAGGGTAAGCGGGGTACAGAATCGGTAGGCGAAGAGTAGTCGGGTCACACGCAGGGTCAGCAGGGAAGTCAATCCGTAGAATGGTCAGGGCAATCCGGGTCAAACGCAGGAGCAGGCAGAGTAGTCAGGACAATCCGGGTCAAACGCAGGAGCAGGCAGAGTAGTCAGGACAATCCGGGTCAATCACAGGAGCAGGCAGAATAGTCAGGGCAATCCGGGTCAAACGCAGGAGCAGGCAGAGTAGTCAGGGTCAATCAGGGTCACTAGATAGGTGCAGGAACTCGGGATCACAGGAAGACCTTGCGGCAATCTGTGACAGTGCAGGGCATCTTTAAATAGTGCGCCCTGCACTGTCATTGGCCGGCTAGGACGCGCCCCCGGCTGTCATTGGGCGCCTGAGGCGCGCCCCCGGCACCTACTGCGCATGCGCGACGTCCTGTCAGCCGCGGCTCGCCGGGACCTAGTGCCTGTGTCCTGGCGCGATCTGCCACCAATGCGCATGCGCGGGGGACAGAGCCGCGATCGAGGAGCACGGAGCCACGATCCCTGACAGTAGCTACTGATTGGCAAATGTCCCCCAGTGGAGAGGCCTCCCTTTCAGACTCCATCATTTGCTGACTGGTACTGTCACGTACCTGATGGGAGACTGAATTGACGAGGTCAGCCGCACTTGTGCCACTAGCCCTGACCCCGCTGAAGTTGGAACAGAGGGAGTCTAGGGACCAGGGGGACAAGAGCGCCAGTGGTTGTTGTTTGCAGCTCTTGCAGATGATGACCTTGGAAGGCTGATGTTCATCTGATTTGGACACCGTAGTAATAGGCAGAGCAGGTTTTGTAGATTGCCAGGCGTGCAGCAGAGCAAGGCAGGTAGTGAGGACAAGAGACAGGAGCAGAGTCATGGAATAGCCAGGGTCATCAACAGTCGGGCAGCACGGTACAGAATCAGAAGGAAAAGCCAAGGTCAGGAGTAGAGCCAACGTCAGGAACCAGTATCAGGAGAGTAATCGAAGTTGGGTCAGGAACAAGCCGGGTCAGTAACGGAGGAATCGTACAGCAACAAGCAGGACACGGGGGGAGCTGAAGACCAGTCAGCACTGAACGTGAGCAGAGGCACTCCTTAAATAGGCTGTCTGGCACCAATCTTCGCTGTGCGCGTGCATGTGCGCGATCGCGCATTCCTGTGCGCATGTGCACAACCGGCAATTCTTCTGCAGGAATTCCTATGCGCATTTCCAATCGCGATTCTTCTTGCCGGAAATCCCTTACAACCCCCATCTCTGTAAACTTCTGCTGGGATCGCATCAGATCCTGGGGCCTTGCCACTGGACAGTTGGCTGATAGCCTCTAGGGTTTCAGTCTGTGTTGGTGGGGCATCTAGGCTGTGGTTGATATCTGCCTGGGGCATTCTGTCGGATGCCTCATTGTTAATGGAAGATGGGCGGTTCAGTACAGATTGGAAGTGTTCAGCCCAACTCTGTAGGATCAGGGTCTTCTCAGTAATGAGAGTTGCACTGAGTCTAGTAAAGGGGAGCTCCCTAAGGGCTGAGGTCCGTACAAGGATCTGAGGACTTCATAGGACCGTTTGGTATTGTTTCTCTCAGCAAACTTCTCAATTTCATCTGCTTTGGCACTCAACCAGGAGTCCTGCATCTTGCGAAGCTTGCTCTGTACGGTCCTGCGAGTGTTGTTGAAGTCATTTTTTCTTAGCTGTTGATGACGGGTAGTTCTGATAAGCACGGTGAATGCAGTGCTTTTCAGTAAGTAGGGCCTTGATTTCATCATCATTTTTGTCAAACCAGTCCTGGTGTTTCCTGTGTGAGGGTCCAAGAACCTTTAGTGCAGAAGTGTGCACAATATCCCGGAAGCGTTCCCAGTCCTTCTCAGCATTTCGCTCTAATTGCAGCTCTGAGAGTTGGTTGTCAAGATCTTCTGCTAGTGAAGTTTCTGTGTTGGGGTTCCTCAGTTTTCTGATGTTAATTCGTTTCATCACAGCTTTGTTTCCCTGCAGATGTCTCTTTGGCTTGATGCAAAAGCTTAATTGGAGATGAGGAGTCTATGGTCAGTCCAACAGTCAGCACTCGGCCTTGGTCACCCTTACGTCCTGTCTGTGCTTGGAGCGTGGGTGCATTCAGGACGTCTTTTTGCGAGTGGGCAGATGGTATTGGTGATAATTCAGATCATGAGCTGCACATGTCTTCAGTAGTAATATGCCATTGATGTTACATTTGCCAATTCCATTTTTTACAATGACGCCATCCCAGGCAGAATGATCGGATCCTACTCTACTAAAATCGCAAGTAGAAACAGCCTGTCGGTGCCATTCACGGATGAAAGTAGGGCATTGAGATCTTCATAAAACTTGTCTTTTACTTCATCCTGATGTGTCATTGTGGGTGCATAGGCGCTGATCAGTGTGACTTGTTTTCTTCTCAGTAGTGGGAAATGCAGTGTCATTAGTCAGTCGTTCACGCCCTTGGGAAGTCTGGCAAGTTTGTGGACAAGATGATTCTTAACCACAAAGCAAACTCCAGATGCACGGCATTCATTACTGCCGAATCCACACCAGAAGAATGTATAACCACCTCCTGTTTATCAATTTTCAAATATATACCATAGTTTTTGGATACTTTCACACAAACCAATTAATATATTCTGATTGGGATTTTTTTTACCAAAGACATGTAGCAGAATACATTTTGGCCTAAATTTATGATGACATTTGCTTTTATTGGATATGTTTTATAACAGAAAGTAGAAAATATTGTTTTTTTTTTTAATTTTTGGTCTTTCTCCGTTTATATCTTAAAAAATAAACAACCCAGTGGTGAGCAAATATCACCAAAGGAAAGCTCTCCTTGTATGAGAAAAATGCTAAAAAAATTTCTTGCGTACAATATTGCATGACCACACAACTGCCAAGTAAAGTAGCGCAGTGCTGAATAGCAAAAAAAAAAGTTTTACTCAAATTAGTTGATGCAAAAATGAATACACCCCACAGCAAAAACTACTACATCTAGTATTTTGTATGACCTCCATGGATTGTAAGGACAGCACCTAGGCATGAAATGAATGAGTTGGCAACATATTGCAACATCTATCTTTTTCCATTCTTCAAGAATTACCTCTTTTGTAGCCTGGATGCTGGATGGAGAGTGATGCTCAATTGGTCAGCTGTTGTTTTTTTTTAATTCAGGCATCAATAAAAAGATTCAGGCATCTATAAAACAGCTCCAAGCCTGGAGCTACTACTGCTGGCATGTATTCTACGGGCTGGGTGTGACGTCACAGGAAATGGAAACACATTCTACTGGGCCTTTTTAGGATCACTCAGTAGTGTCCCTGGGCACTACTTTATGTTAGCTCTTCTTGAGTTGCCCATTCATACATGCATTTTGACTTCAAACTACTAATTTTATAAGTGATCACATGGGTTGCCCAGTCTCTGTTGATCCCATACGGTTTAAAAGAAAATAATAAATGCATATATTTTGGAGGTAAAAAAAATGTGCATTTACAATTTTTTTTAAGAACCTGGAAAGCATTGCACCAGTGTTCAGAAGATTGCGGGTGCCATGCAGGACTCCTGCAGACTGTCAGTGTAATCTGTGTGCCCGTATCTGATGTACATTGTATAGGCAGGCAGTTTCACACTGACAGGAAGAATCAATGAACTACCACAGACCTCTGTGAATGAATGACGTGGCCACGTGGGTGGAACCCCGCACGGCTGCACTCTTTTCAAGAAGTGACTGCTGTTACTGGGAGCTTTTCCACGTACTGCTGTCGTACAGAGGTCTCAGATTGCCAAGCCGCTGCAGCAGTGGGAACATGTTACATGTTCCACCCTAAAACCTGGTGGAACATGTAATATGTTCCCCAAGGTGAACTTATCCTTTAAAGAGTAACTCCACTTTTGTTGAGAAAAAAACCTTCTCCTCTGGGTGATCTATGTACATTCAAAGGATTTTAACAAACTTTGTTGGAGATTTTGTTGATCTGAAGGAATAGCAGCTTGTTTGCCTGTGTCCATGTAGAAAGTGAATATTATGGAAGTAGTAGTGCAATCAGCTTCTGCACCTGCAGGGCTCTAATAAGGAAAAAAGCAGGGTTGGCATCCCTTTAGACATGATTTCCTATTGGGAGTATCTCACCAAAAATGAAATTTTTGTTGCAGAAGATGCCCAAAATCTGACTTGTATCTTAGTGCAGACTTCTGGGAAAATTAGTGAGCCAATAACACAAGTATGATATGATGGTTCTGGTGGGAGTTCTGTACAGAACATCTCAGGGTAGCCATGTTGCATTTAATTTTACAGAAAATGACAGCGCTGCAGATTGAAAAGGAAAGGTCATTTTTAATGACTTGTGTCGCAATTATATGCTATATTATATAGTTTTATTTACTATTTCTTATCCCTACAAAAGTGGAGTTACCCTTTAGGTATAATTAAAGAACACTGAACACAACAGGACTATTGCAACTTCAGAAATGTTCTTTTCCATTCCTAATTCCATTGCACTATTGTTGGTTGTCTACCTCCCTTCCTACATTTGACAAATGGTTTACACTTGTTAATGTGGCCCAATCCAACCATAAATTAGTGTATTCCCACAGGGAACACCCTACCAAATTTATATTTACATTCTTTCCTACCTTTCTCTACTACTGTGCTAATTGATAAAAAAAATTGCAGCTATAGATTGATATCCTTTACAAACAATCTCTGGATGAAAAGGAAATATGATTAGCAAGACTCTGTCATAGTTCCTTGTTTTGAAAATTCATTGTTGCTGTTTTCCATTTCCAAATCCATTGATGGTATATTATTCTGTAACTGTTTACTTACAATAACATTTTGCCACTTCTGTGACGCAATGCTTTAGATATGTATGTACCTTTTACTGTACATTGGACGTCATCCTTAATGTAATGTTCAATAATCAATAAACCTGCTTTGTTAAAAACAAGAACTTCCCGAGCATCCATATTTATATTTCAAAGTATACTCGGGTACTGTACTTTTTCCCTGAATTTTGCGAGGCATGGCAGCCAAGTAAGATGAATGGGCAGCCATGCCTGTGCAAACACAGCCCGCACAAAATGTGAAAGTGTGAACCTAGGCTCAGAGCCTGGGATAAAGATGAGCAACCGGGGACACTTTTCAGGGCAGAGGCCTTTGTCTTAGCAACTGATGAATATTGTGAAGATGCTGATGTCACATGCACCATAACAACCAATGATGTAAAAAAAAGAAAAAAAGATGTGGGTATTTGTTTCACTCAGAATTCCTACGCTGCCATATCCTTACATGTAATAGGGGTCTGCTATGGATATTAAAGAAGGACCCTAAGTAAAAAACAAAAAAGTCCATGCCAGCCCCATTCCAGGCCCTTATTACAGAATGCAGTCTTGTTGACCAGAAAAAAATGTCAGTGCCAGTCACTGCTCACTAACAGCTCTCGGGCCTAGAGCTGAATGCAAAAAAAAAAAGGTGGAGTATCCTAAGTTACATCACTGACCAAATATGGACATGACTAGGGATGAGCTGAACACACGTTTAGACTGAACCTTGGCTGTTCAGGTATTCATACAAATGCTTGAACATTTATCAGTTCAGCAGAAACTGAAGCTCATATCTAACAGTGGTATTACTACCACTATTATACATGACAGCCTCCAGCAGTTAATGGTTATTAAGGCCAAAAATACATATATTGAAAAAGGTGGATTTTAACTATATCTCCAATGGGTACAACAGACAATAGTAACTATGTTTAACCACTTGCCTACTGGGCACTTACCCCTTTCTGCTCAGTCCAATTTTCAGGCTTTCCAGAGGGCACATTCTGGGAAGACATCATATGATGCGCTCCCAGAACTGGACAACTGTGCTGTAGCAGCCATTCGGCTATAGCGCGGTTGGCAAGTGGTTAAAAACAATTATACATTTTTATTTATTTAAACATTTAAAAATGTTGGTACTACATGGATCCACTACTGGTATACTAGATGAGATTTCTATAGCGGAGGAGCTGTTTATTGCTTGGAAATATCTTTTTGTTCAAAGCTTGTTCCGTTCCACTTTTGGTACACCAAAAGAGATTCCTAAAGTGGAGGAGCTTTACATTGCCTGAAGGGAATTCTCTGCTCTAAGTCTGGTTTATTTTATTTCTGGTAAGTGCATAGTGGTGGAGGACTGTCACGGATGTTTTGTTTGACAACACATTTGTTTTGATTACTGGTCATCACTGAGGAATTTTTTGCTTCACCCAGGACATTTTACTTGGGGCTTTTACATATATAGATGTTATATACATTATCCATGAGCAAATATTATGTTTATATCATGTTTGAATTTATAATGAATCACTTAGCGCTGCACTTTTATATGTTCATTTTTTGTGGATGAAGGGGTTCATTTCTTGTGCTAGCTGCTTTTCATTGGCTCTTTAGCGCTCACTTGTATTTTTATTTATTTTTTGATTTAAAAACATTTGACAAACACAATCTTAAAAGTAATATAGAGGAACAGCGATGAATCATATGAACAATGGTGACTTGAATTGTAAAGTCCCTGGAGATCACTCTATTCAAGTTGCCGTGTTTCTTGGGAAACCTTGCTTCTTCAGGACCTCGGATCTAATAGCTATGTGTCTTCAAGATTATCAAATAAATATACATTAAACATTATATGAACATATGCATATACATAGAACCAATTTACACCTTTGAATATCCTACCCCCTATTTGTAGAATGAAAGTAAAAGAATGAAAAGGGGGGAATAGGGAAAGGTGGAGAAAAGGGGGGAGGGAGGGAAAGGGGAGGGGAGGAAAAGAAAGGGGATTGTAAGAGGAAGGGGGAAAGGGGAAGGGGGGAGAGCTGGGAAAAGGATGGAAGGAAAGGGAAGGGAGAGGAATGGTGTGGTTTATTGAAAAGTTATTTCTTATATATTATAAAAATATATATTATCACCTCTGGATGTATGCAGAAATATAGAGATCTACAAACATTCATATATCTAAATATACACCTGATATCTTCTGTATAGATATCCTCCCATATATAATATCATTCCCATACCTTTAAAAGGTGCATTATATTCACTATAGTCATATTCCTCTGCTGATATTCCAAAGGGAAACTAAATCCATCTCAGTAGCAAAAAGAAGCAAGAAGGGAGACCACCAATCAGGGGGGAACTCTTGGTCTGTTATATGGCTAGAGACAAAAAAAAATCACAAATAAGCCCTTTAGCTCAAATAGTATCTATCCTCATGGATTTACATAATTAAGATTGTACCTACTTGTCATAGGGTCAAAACAGAACTCACCATTAGATATGCAATATGCAAACTTGACATCTAGGACATGTGCTTGTGTGTTTGGATGCCATCATGAAGCAATTCAGGAGAAGCTGCATGCTTGGTGAGCACATTACAATCTCTTTTATATATATATATATATATATATATATATACTGTATATATATATATATTTTATATCTGATTATCTATGGCATTCTTAACAGGTTGTCTTCCTGATTTCTTCCTCACAGTTACCTGTGCAAGCTACTTTTTTTTTAGTCCTAGATGTCAGGTTTGCAGATTACATTTACAGGTGAGTTCTGTTTTGACCCTATGACAGGTAGATACAACATTAATTGTGCAAACCTGTGAGGATAGATACTGTTTGATCTAAAGGGCTTACTGGAGATTCAAGGTACTGAGGAAGTGGGGTTTCCCGTCTAAACATGTCGACTTGAATAAAGTGATCTCCAGGGATTTTACAATTTAAGTCACCATTGTTCATATGATTCATTGATGTTCCTCTATATTACTTTTAAGATTGTGTTTGTCAAACATTTTTAAATGTTTACATATATAAAAATGTATAGTTGTTTTTAAAAATGTTTACTACTGTCTGTTGTACCCACTGGAGATATAGTTAAAGTCCCCCTTTTTCAATATATGTAGTTTTGGCACTATCTATATGGGGATGATACTCTCCAGTGGGAGGCTGAATTTTATCACTCCGTTCCCCCAATCAAATGTATTATAATGGTTATTAAGGGCAAGGGTAGGTGCATTCACTGTTGAGCTCTTAACAACTTGAATAAAGGATGGTTTGTGGATATCAGGTAGCATGATTGATGTGGATCTTTATCATTGAATGACATGATTGATGACAGATGTATATCAAGGGACTTTTTTTAAGATCTTTTCAAAAACTGTGTTGGGGGTAATTTGGGATTCTATAAACAGAAGGGCTGACAGAATAATTGCCAGGATCACTTAAGCCAAATGGTTTGCTATCTCCCTGGTGCCAGGGTTCAGAATGTGGCAAACTGGTCAGGGAAATTACTTGGAGGGGCTGAGCAGCTGTTTTGGTTCATGTTGGGACCAATGACAGAATATATGGAAGATGGGGAATCCTTAAGAATAAATTTAAAGAACTAGGCTGCAAGCTGAAGGGAAGGAACTCCAAGGCTATATATTTTGAAATATTTCTGCTGCTGTGCACAACCCAGGAAAGGCAGCGGGAGCTTAGAGAGCTGAATGCATGACTAAAGACCTGGTGAATGAGGGAGGATTTGTGTGTCTAGAGCACTGGGGTGGCTTTTTATTGGGGTACAATATACATGCTAAAGATGATTTCCACCTAAATGGAAGGGGGTCTTCTATGCTAAGGGAGAGATTTCTGGGAAGGCTGGAAGAGTATTTAAACTAGGATTGAGGGGGAAGGGAAAGTTAGAATATAATGATGCAAACACGTAATACAGGGGTCAGGCACTAATAGAGGGTAGAATGGAGTAGGATGGAGGAGGAGGGGTGATGCCAGGTAATAAGGAGAATCCCATGTTGCAAACTACCATCGACAATTACTACAAAAATATATATATGGAAAAGTCAAGTGTAGTTAAAGTGTTCACCAATGGCAGAAGACTGCCAAGCAAAATAGTAGAGTTGGAAGTTTTGGTGCATGAAAAAAACTATTATTTTATTGCTATTGCTAAATTGTGGCTTTATTCTTCACAGGGCTGGGCTATTGTTGACTATACTCTCTTTCAAGAGAGAAAGGGTAAAATGAAAAAATGGTGGTGTCTGTCTCTATGTGAGAAGTGATCTAAAAGTAAGTGTGAAAGAAGACCTAGTTGATGAAGAGTGTGGTAAACCATTATGGGCGGAGATGCATAAGGGTCTGTATACTTTAAAGTTAACTATTGAAGTTTGTTACGTGCCGCCCAATGTTAATGAGGAGGTAGAGACTCAGATCCTTAACCGTTTCAATATCGGGCAATTTTACACCTTCCCTCCCAGGCCATTTTTCAGGTTTCAGTGCTCTCACACTTTGAATGACAATTGTGCGGTCATACAACATTGTACAACATTGTACCCAAACTAATATTTTATTATTTTCTTCACACAACTAGAGCTTTCTTGTGGTGGTATTTAATCACTGCCGGGGTTTTTATTTTTTGCTAAATTAACAAAAAACTAAAAATTTTTTTTTAAAAACACGTTTTTCTTTGTTTCTGTTATAAAAGTTTACAAATAAATAATTGTTCTTCATAAATTTAGGCCAAGATGTATTCTGCTACATGTCTTTGGTGAAAATAACCCAAATTAGGATGTATTTTTTAGTTTGTAGGAAAGTTATAGAGTTCACAAACTATGGTATAGATCTGAATATTGATCAATCCTGAAGTACTGACAGCCAATCTAATTTCTTGAGGTCCAAGAATGTCAGAACAGTACAGATATCCCCCAAATGACCCCTTTTTGCAGAGTAGACAGTCCGACGTACTTCATAAGAGGAATGGCGAGTTTTTTGAAGTTGTATTTTTTTGTCATAATTTTTCGGAAAATGAAAAAATTAAAAAAATTAGTTTCACTATTTTCTTTGTTACATACTGTCACCAGTGCAGTACAGCATCATCATATAACTGGCATGGTGGTGAAAATGGACACTGACTGGTGACAGTATGAAAAAAAAAATATATATATATATTTTTTTTATTATTTTTAAATTTTTATTATTTTTTTTTTTTTTAAGATTTGTTTTTCATATTTTACTATGACCAAAGTAGTACAATGTTACCATAGTAACATTGTACTACTTTGGGGAAGTGATCAGTATTTTTTTTTACACAATTTGCTTATAGCAAAGAATTACTTTGCTATAAGCAAGCATTTACCTGAATGACATCGATTCATTCAGGTTTTTTTTTTTTGTGCTTAGCTGTGATTTGGCCACAGCTAATCACATGACATGTGCATGTGACCTGCTGTGACCATTCACAGCTAGATACTAGTATACAATGGATGGCATGAATGAAGCCATCCATTGTATACAACTGTCATGTGACCTGCTGTGATTGGTCACAGCAGGTCACATGTTACCGGCAACAGGGGCCGGTACTCAGATCTGTCAGAGGTACACGGCCAGTGATAGATCGCGCCGCTGCGCGGCTCTGCAACCGCGCAAACTGCTCATGTGCGTGAAGACGCCAAATGGCGTACACCCCGGAAAGCTAATGCATTTTTGCGGCCGACAAACGGCTATAGGCCAATGGTTAACTAAACAGGGCCGCAAGGGCAAGGATAGCGGTAATAATGGTAGATTTTAACTATCCCATAATTGAAAGCAGTAATGGCACTGCTTGAACAGTGAAGAGCAGAAACATAACAAACTGTTACAAGATAATTTTATGATACAGTTTATTGATGCTTCATCTAGAAATTGACTGATTCTCTGCTGAACCTAGCAATCTGGAAGGATGAGTTTGAGCAGGGTGTGGATGAACTGCAAAGACATTTGGATGCCTCACTGAAATCAATAGGAGTTGAATCTGTCAAATGAAAAATGTCCATTTTCTGAGCAAATATGCAAGCGGTATTAAAAATAGCATGGGGGGGGGGGTGCTGCTCTTGAGAACATGTACCCATGCAAACAAAAATTTAAAAAACTGCAATTTGGCTAGAAGCAGTGATCTTTTAAATGCTTAACATGAAACATTAACAATTCCCAAATCCTTTAATTAACGTGCCTGGGGTGCCTTAATCCAATGTGTGAAGAGGCTCATCCCTGTGATGTACAGAATGACGTACAATGATGTACAAGTGCTGCGACAGTGCTGATATTTACATAAAAAAAAAAGGGTAATGGATTTTAAGGAGTACCTCACAAAAAAAAGAGAAGAAGTGTAAGGTTCTCAAGAAAATCTATATCAGACCCCCTAAAGTTCACCTTTGGAACATGTTACATGTTCCACCCGTATTAACAAGTTTCATATCCTTCTTCCTCTTCCCTGATCCCCCCTCCCTGTGATAGTGGGTGGGGGATCTTCTCCCTGAGCCAGCTGTCAGAATTTTAAAACAGTGTGGCCATGCAGGGCTCTGCCCACATGGCAATATCATTCATTCACAGTTTCCTGTGCTAATGTGGATGTTGGTTTGTAGTTCTCAATGAACTGTGAGATCACTAGTAAACTCTCTCATAGTCCATTGATTCTTTCTTCCATTCAGTAACTGCCTGCCCATACAAGGGTGCAATGCCTTACAGTTTTCAGTGTGAAAAAATAATAAATGCACGTTTTTTAATTTATTATTTTTGTAAAAGGTGAACTTATCCTTTAATACAGCATACAGCCTGACTGGCAAGGAAAAGGGGTGGGGGGAGGGACAAGGGTCTCTTCCCTACAATCCTATCCAGTGGTTGTGGGGGTCTGTGAATAAGGGAATTGCCAGAATCTGGTATCACCCTTTAATAATGAACCAAATGCGATATCTCCTGCGCTCCAGGACCCAGACCGGTGGTGAGTAGATGGAATCAAACTCCAAAAAGGAAGGAAGGAACCACCGGAATAGACAAGGTCGTGCAGCTCCACACCAAGGCTGGGGAAGCCCAAACAGAACTGTGAAGAGGAACAACAAAAAGAAGCGCACCAACCTTGCGCATTACCTCAGTAACCAAAATTTATTTAGTAAAAGAATGGTACTCACAAACAGCGAATAAAAACAGGCATGTAAGTCCTCAAAGGGACTTTAAAGGCAAGATGTCAATGCGAATCCCATCATCAGCTGTACTGAGTGGCTTCCTCCATGATGGGATTCGCATTGGCATCTTGCCTTTAAAGTCCCTTTGAGGACTTACATGCCTGTTTTTATTCGTTGTTTGCGAGTACCATTCTTTTACTAAATAAATTTTGGTTACTGAGGTAATGCGCAAGGTTGGTGCGCTTCTTTTTGTTGTTCCTCTTCACATCACCCTTTAATAATCAGTGGGGACCCAAGATACTGCATCCCTCTTTGTGAATGAGTAAGAAGTCCTAAATAACCTTAATCATTCACCAATGTCTGACAAGTTCTTTATTAAAAAAGTAAAAATCCCCCAAAACTATCCCTCATAATAACTCAATCATCAATTTTGTGAGTTTTGTGAGTTTGGGCAAGTACACAGGGGCCTCATGATCCCCTATTGCCCGGGGCCCCGTGAGTTGTCAGTCTGCCCCTGAACACAACCAAAAATGCTGAGAACATGCAATACAATTACATACACCCAGCCCAAAGGATGAGACCCTTGTGCTGCAGAGCAGGGCACCTTCTGATGGATGAAGGTAGAAAGTGTAGTAATTTACCTACTGGCGGGCACAACTAAGCTGCCACACCTTACCTGTTATTACCCTAAAAGAGCAAGAGTCAGTATATGGGTGTATGGTATGGGCTAGCCCAGGGGTGGGCAAACTTTTTGACTTGAGGGCCGCAATGGGTTCATATATTGGACCCGGGGGCCGGACCAAGACTAGATGAATGATGTGTATGTGTCATCCATAGTAAGTATAGTAATATTCCCCCATAGTAAGCATAGTAATTAATCCCCCATATAGTAATTCATCCCCCATAGTAATTCATTCCCCATAGTAATTCATCCCCCCTATAGAGATTCATCCCCCATAGTAATTCATCCCCCATATAGTAATTCATCCCCCATAGTAATTCATCCCCCATATAGTAATTCATCCCCCATATAGTAATTCATCCCCCATAGTAATTCATCCCCCATATAGTAATTCATCCCCCCTATAGTAATTCATCCCCCCTATAGTAATTCATTCCCCATATTAATTCATCCCCCATATTAATTCATCCCTCATATAGTATTTCATCCCCCATAGTACTATTCCCCCCCAAGTAGTAAGCCAAGTCCCCCCTGTGTCAATTTACTTACCTTTGCTCCGCGCGTTCCTCTCGCCGTGTTCCCGCGCCGTTCCAGTCTTCAGGGCGGACTGTGAGAGGAGCCTAGCTCCCCTCACGTTCGTCACGCTGCCCCGCCTACACACATCCTGACAGCCAATGTATCACGCTCCGCGGGCCGGATTAAAAGGTCCGCCGGCCGTATACGGCCCGCGTGCCGTAGTTTGCCCATTGCTGGGCTAGCCTGCAGTGCAGCACAACAGCTTACAATCTTACACAAATCTACAGTATTCCCCCTCCAATAACTGGTCCTGTAGCACGTGCCTGAGTATTCCTTCTGAGTTTGTGGGATTTTATCAGCTCTAGAATGTGAAATGTTGCTTTCAGTTATGAAGTCCTTCCAAAGATCAGTAATAACACTTGTGGCCTGACACAAACAGAGACCCTAACTAACTAACTATAGGCCTGGACTCAGTCTCTAGGCGCCAACACTGAAATGAGGTGCATGCACAATCTTACCTACCCAGGTCTGCTTTGCATCCACTGGTGACTCTGAACAGAACAAATGTCCCTCCAACAAGCATGCGGTATCGTAGTGTATGTTGTTTTGTTCCTCTGCTCTCATCAGCATTCCTGGCAGCAATCTTCCTTTCTCTGAACAGGATAAGGGTCTTGGACATGATCAGCTTCACTTAGCTGCAGCTCTGGTTACTGAGGGATGTTCTCACACCTGGATGCCATCAGATTCTCTGCTCACCCGGCTCCTTCATTCACCATCCTCCAAACATGGCTCCTCTCTCTCTCCTCTTCCTGTTCTCTAAACTCTGAGTCAAAACCCCACCTCTTCATGAATATAGAAATATCTATGCAGTCTGAGGCTGTGTTAGGAAAACAGTGGCATCTTGTGGCTAAACTGCAGAATGTCAGTCCAGAACATTTAATTTACTCCACACACACAGTGTTCAAACAATTAGGGCTGTTTCCCCATCTCACATGTATATCTCAGCCGAGCTGCAGATCAGGAGCTTAAATAAAGTTTTAATGTAGTAATCCACATAAACTCAAGCTTGTACCATGTGTATATCTCAGCCAAACTACAGATCAAGAGCTTGGAATGAAGATTCAATATACAGTAAATCCCTGACTTAGGAACATTTAAGCTGCAAACTTTCACAGATACAAATGTACATCATATTACAAACATTCGTAGATGCGGACAAATCACGGAAGTAGCTCACGTGTTTTCTGGACTTTGTCACAGCTGCACATTGCCACAGTTATGCTGCTATGTGCTTACTGTACAGTGCGATAATGTACTGTACAGAGCCCAGGAAGTCCAGAAGCAAGAGGAAAAGCAGTGGTGATGTGGAGGGGACTGTTAGGAAGCGCAAAGCAATAACCATGGAAACAAAAGTGAAAATAATTGAGAAATTGGACTGAGGCGAAAAGATGGTAGACATCGCTCGTTCTTATAACATGAATCGTTCAACCATTGGCACAATTCTAAAGAACAAGGCCAAGATCATGGAACATGTGAAGTCTTCTGTGCCTATGAAGTCAACAATAATATCCAAAAAGCATAATAAAGTGATAGAGGAGATGGAGAAACTTCTCAGTGTGTGGATGAAGGATCAGCATCAGCGTTGAGTCCCACTCAGCTTAATGCTTATTCAAGAAAAAGCTAAAAGTCTGTTTGAAGACTTAAAAAAAAAAAGGGGTGAACCGTGTCCATCTTTTACTACCAGCCATGGGTGGTTTAACAAATTCAAAGCTAGAGCCAACCTTCACAATGTAAAAGTAAGTGAGGAGGCTGCGAGTGCAGATACCATAGCTGCCCAAGAAGTTTCAGCAACACTTAGAGAAGGTGCTTATTTACCCCAACAGGTTTTTAACGTCGATGAGAAAGGACTGTACTCGAAGAGGATGCCAGAATGAAGTTACATCAGCAAAGAGGAAAAGGTGATGCCAGGCTTCGCAGCAGCAAAGGATAGACTTCCTCAATTGTTTTGTGGCAATGCTTGTGATATAAAACTAAAGCCTATCTTAGTTTACCACTCAGAGAACCCAAGAGCCCTCAAAAACATAGACAAGGGCTCTCTACCTGTTGTGTGGAAGAGTAACTCCAAAGCCTGGGTTACACATGCCATCTTCCAGGCCTGGTTTTTCCACCACTTTGTCCCAGAGATAGAGAAATATTGTTTGGAGAAAGATATCCCATTCAACATTATTTTGCTGCTTGACAATGCACCAGGTCACCCCCAATTCATGGATGACATTCATCCCAACATCAAAGTAATGCATCTGCCACCGAATACTACGGAGCTCATCCAATCTATGGACCAAGAAGCTATTGCGACTTTCAAGAAATATTACTTACACACACTTTTTTGTCAGGCAGTGAAGGCTATTGATGAAGCAGGAACAATCTTGCAACAATTTTGGAAGGACTATAACATCTACAAGGCCATAAAAACATCAACTTTGCTTGGCTTGAGGTTTTGGCTGTCACCATGAACAGGGTTTTGGAAGAACCTTTGCCTGCAGTTTGTTCATGATGTTCATGGACTTGAGAAGATGGGTAAGGAGTCCAAAGAGGTCTTCAACAACTTAGTGAACCATAGCACAAAGCTGGAGCTAGATCTGCAAGAGGATGACTTTAAGATCTGCAAGAGGATGCTGTGCAACATGAGGAGCTTACTAATGAGGACCTGATGGAATTAGAGGCCCAGCAAAAAGACTAAGAGAGCCAAGAGGAAGATGTAACTGAAGAACCAAAGAGATTCACAACACAGGAAATGACAAGGGGATTTTCTTTACTTGAAGAGGCACTGTTAGTTGTTGAGGCACAGGACCCCAACATAGAATGATACAAAAAGGTTGCAGCAGCCGTTCAGAATGCCATCCAGTGTTCTATGATGAGAAAAAAAGAGCTACTACTCAGACATCACTGGATCATTTTTACCAGAGGGTAGACAGAATTGAATCCATCAAAAAAACCTGTGTCATCAACATCAGGTGTGAGTGAAATTCCATCTTGCCGTTCCATATCCTATTGTTGATGATCCTTCAGCTCCATTAACGTCAGGTATGGGCCAAATTACATCTTGCCCTCCATCTCCTATTGCTGATGATCCCTCAGCTCTACCATCTTCCACCTACCCTCCCTTCTCCAGTTAGTAACTCTCTTCAACTATATGCCAGTTGTGGTACTGTACTGTACCACCATTTTTAGGTAACTGTTAAAGTAAAAATTGTTTATTTACAGTTATACTGTACTGAACCATTATTTTAACTAGCCTACAGGGCACTTATACCCCCTTCCTGCCCAGGCCAATTTCCAGCTTTCAGCGTTGTCACACTTTGAATGACAATTGCACGGTCATGCAACACTGTACCAATATGACATTTTTATCATTTTTTTGAGACAGATAGAGCTTTCTTTTGGTGGTATTTAATCACCTCTGGGATTTTTATTTTTTCTTAAACAAACCAAAAATCACTGAAATTTTTGAAAAAAAAACATTTTTTCTTAGTTTTTGTTATACAATTTTGTAAATAAGTGATTTTTCTCCTTCACTGATGTGCGCTAATGAGGCTGCAGTGATGGACACTGATAGGCTGCACTGATGGACACAGATAGGCGGCACTGATGAGGAGGCACTGGTAGGTTGCACTGATGGGCATTGACAGGCATCACTGATGGGCACTGAAAGGCAGCACTGATACATGACACTGATACATGACACTGATATATGGCACTGATAGGCGGCACAGTTAGGCGGCACTGACTGGCACTGTTAGGCGGCACTGACTGGCACAGTTAGGCAGCACTGACTGGCACTGATAGGCGGCACTGACTGGCACTGATGCGCACTGATAGGCGACACTGACTGGCACTGATAGGTGGCACTGATTGGCAGCACTGATAGGTGGCACTGATTGGCATTGATAGGTGGCACTGACTGGCACTGATGGGTGACATTGAACGGCAGCTCAGATGGGCACTGATATGTGGCATTGATGTGCACTGGTATGCACTGCTATGTGGCATTGATGTGGCACTGATGGGCACTGGCACGTGGCACTGATGGGCACTGACACGTGGCTCTGATGAGCACTGACAGGTGGCACTTCTGGGGCCACACTGATCATCAGGGCACACTGATCATCAGTGCCCTGATGATCAGTGTACATGTCCCCTCCGCGGAAAGCCGATTACCGGCTCTCCTCTCGAGCTGTCAGCGTGACAGCTCGAGAGGAGAGAAATGCAGATAACCGGCATTTCCGTGTTTACATGTGATCAGCTGTGATTGGACACAGCTGATCACATGACCGAGCCGACATCTTCGTCTGTTTCCGTGATCCGCTGTGTCCAAGGGACACAGTGCACCGGCGATCGCCGCGCTGCGCGCTCCCTGAGCCGCGCATGCGCAGTTAAAATGGTAGGACGTCATATGACGTCCTATCAGAATGAGAGAACCACCTTGCGCCCGTCATTGTACTTAAGGTGGTTAAGATACCTGTAAAAGTAAAAATAGTTTATTTACAGTATTTTTGTGTGTTTTTTTTTTATGCTTCACAATGTAACAATGTAAATTTGTGTCAAAGGTGTATAAGACTCACTTTGTCGGACTTACGAACGAATCCGATTTACGAATGTTCTTCCGAAACGGAACTCGTTCATAAGTCGGGGGCTTACTGTAATGATAATGGCTTTCTTATATCCATAACTCAAAACAATTCCAATGTTGCTCCTTTTCGTTTGTATGATTGGTATATGTATGAGGACATTGGATAGTCCAAAATTAGTAATGGCTGATGACCTGCCTGACCGATTTTGCCGGTCCCACCTGGCTGCATCTGAGGCAGAGGCATTCCTGGAAGATGTAAAGGAGGGTTCCCTCAGACACCCAACAGCACCAACAGGTGTTAGGAACCTGGAGAAACATGGTGTAGTTTTGCTGGAGTTCTGTACCTACGTGTAAGGAGTTTGTAGGCCCTTTCTTGATATCTGCTTGCTTGAAGCCTTGTGGGCAAAAAGGATTCTTTCCATCTGAGCTGGTGAAAAGAAGTACTAAGATCTCGTTCGCAACACTGTAGAAAGGTTAATTCCGGGGTGTCACCCATATCAATCAGTAGGACATATAAATAAGAAAGAGAGTGAGGAAGAGGCTTCCTGTCTAAACAAAGCTGTTCAAAAGGGGTGAGCTGGTGTAACTGATGGTGGTCTGCCGGTAGGGACCGAAGATGTGCAGATAATTGAGCACAGGGTAAGAAATCAGGCTTAGAGTTAAAATGGTAGTCTATATCATTGCTCGACATCAATCTATGATTAAAAGAGAAATGGAGATGTCTGAAGGAATGCAGTCATAAGAATTCAGCAAATTGGGGGTCTCCCATCCCTGGCTGAATGTTAGAGTCCCTAGAATTGGGGATAGGGGGCTTGTGTATGGAGAAAGAGCAGACGTCTTAAAAACAGATTTATTAATCCTCAAAGTGGCTCCTATCGTGGGGTGTTGAGAAATAAAAATGGGATCGGAGTGAGAAGAAGTCCAATGGAGGCCCGCTAACAATGGGTCTATTGTCGCCTGCTCTAGGTCCACCCATGGTTTGCGATCTTGTGTAACACACCACTCTAGAACCCTACAAAGATGGGCATCTTCATAACATTTCACAGGGTATGGGAGTCCGATTCCTCCTCTTTCCTTTGGCAGGGATAACATGGATCTGTGTATTCTTCCGGCTTATCAGTCTACAAAAAGTGAAGGAATCATGTATGCAATTCTCTCAAGAAGCCCTGAGGGAGTTTATTCGGGAGCGTTTGGAACAGATCGATGAGACATGGCATCACATTCATTTTTAAAACATTGGTTCCGCCAAACCATGTGAATGTCTACTATTCCAATGCTGTAGATAAGATTTAAGCTTGCAAAGTAGAGGCGAGAAATTAAGCTTACAGATCATACATAGGTTACTAGGAATGTTGGTTCCAAGATAACGTATATGAGAGTCTGTCCATTTGAAATTGAAGGCTGAACTTTACAGTCGGTGTGTCATAGGGGCTATCTCTATGCCCATAGCTTCAGACTTAGTGTATTTGATTTTATAATTAGACAATTTTCCATACCAGTGCAGTTCCAACAGGAGGGACGGAAGCAAAGTGGATGGGGAAGTAATGAAAAAGATCAAGTCATCTGCATATGCAGCGAGTTTATGCGCCCGGGTTTTGGTCATCATAGTCTTAATGTCCTAATGACCTCGAATAGTTCTCAGGAAGGGTTCGAGGGTGAATATGAAGATGAGTAATGAAAGTGGGCAGCCATTGCATGTCCCGTTGTGTATGAGGAAAGAGTCAGAGAGAACATCATTTAGTTCATCACTAGACATAACACTGTTTCACTGGATGAGGTGCATAATAGTACATTTACACCATGTAACAATTGTTTAACCACTTGCCCTTTGAAGGATTTACCCTTCCTGACCAGGCCATTTTTTGCGTTACGGCGCAGTGTTACTTTAACTGACAATTGCGCGGTCATGCAATGCGGCACCCAAATTAAATGTACGCCTTTTTTAATCCCACACATAGAGCTTTCTTTTGGTGATGTTTGATTGCCTGTGTGTTTTTTATTTTTTGTGCTATAAGCAAAAAAAGACTGACAATATTGAGAAAAAAATATATATTTTTGACTTTTTGCTATTAAACGTGTCCAATAAAAATTTTTTTAAAAAACAAATTTTGTAATCCATTTTTTTTACTAGTAATGGCAGCAATCAGAGACTTATAGCGGGACTGCGGCGGGCATTCTGACACTGGGTGGGAACTGTCTTGGTATCACTATCATCAATAGTGACACCAATACAGTAATCAGTGCGCATAAAAAGCACTGACACTGTACTAATGGCACTGGGCAGGAAGCGGTTAACATCTGGGGTGATCAAATGTTTAACTGTGTGCTGTTTCACTTACTTGGGCTGTGTGTGTGCTTCACTGTAAGCACACTGCTTTGTATGGCTCTGCTACGCAGAGCCATACAAAGCAGTGTGCAGGAGCTGACAGGGGAGAGATTTGTGTTGTCTATACACAGGTCTCTCCCCATCAGAGATACTCGGCGATCACTGGGTGCCAGAGAGAAATCACTGTCTGGGACCAAGTAATTGACAGCCGAGGCTGCGAATGGTGGCGCGGGTAGGGCCCCTACCCAGAACTGCAAAATCACGTATATATATATGTGATTTTGCACACCCCTGGCGCCCTGTAGCAGTATTTCTGCTATAGGGCGGAGGGGAAGCGGTTAATATAAAAACTTTTTCACACATGTAGTGTGTATATTTACATAGTAACTTTTCTGTATGTGAGTACCTTGGGTACTATGTACCCCTTACTCATTCATGTGGGAGGGGGAGCAGTATTTGAAAGCCCCTTATTTTAAAGGGTGCTTCCAGATTCTGATAAGTCCCCCTACACCTGCAAACACCAACATCCACTGGACCAAGAATGTAGGCAATAGGCCCTTTCTTCGCCAACATGGATACAAGGTGCTTTGCCAATGGGATTCACCCTTGCAAGGGACCCTCCACATATTGAAGGTATGCGGATGGGTATGGCTCAAAAGAAGGGCCACCCACATGCATCCCCCTTTCCTTGGCAGCCAGGCTGCATGCTTACATAAGTGTAGTTTTTGAACATACCCTACATCCGTTTTCTATTTTGTTTGCATGAGGTTCCCTTTCAAAATCCTAGGTTGTAAGCTCGAAAGAGCAGGGCCCTCAAACCCCTCGTGTGTTGTATTGTTACTGTATTGTCTCATGTTCTGTCCCCCTCGCTATTGTACAGCACTGAGCAAACCCTTTGGCACTATATAAACACTGTATAATAATAATAATAATAATAAAATCCAACAGAACCACATTAAGGATAAGGGTCTGGTACTGATTTTGGGGAGAATGCATGCTGTTATGGTTCTGTTATGGTTTTTACGTGGGAATTCCATACCCTCCCCCAAAAAAAGTGTGGGGTCCCCCCAAAATCCCTACCAGTCTCTTATCTGACCATGTATCCTGGCTGGCCAGGAAAGGGTGAAGAGATTAATCAGCCTCCTCTCTTGAACCACAGCAGGCCCATGTCCTCAACACAGAGAGGGCATCTTGCTGGGCAGGAAAGGGGGCTACTGACAAAGCACCTAATTTCTATGTTGATGAGAAAAAAGGCCTATTTGCCATGTACCTGGTCTATTACATGTGAGAGTTTTGGTGGTGCACTTCTTAGAATCTGTAAGGCCTCTTTAAAATAAATGGTCCCTTAGATATCCCCCCCATGTAAATGAGTAAGGGGTACTCATTCCCAGAAAAAAAAAGTTAGATGGTAAATAAACACACACCTTTAAAAAATTATATACCCCACGGGGTAAATCAGATCATCAACCATCAAGTGAAATAACACTGATCGCATATAAGAATGTTCTCCCCGTGGACTCCAAACCATGAATGACAAATACTGGGCTCACAACTGAATGTAAACAAGGAGTCTGGGAGTTGGCTAATATTATTGAGCAAATATGGTCATGGCCATATTTGTTCAGTGATGTCACCCATGATGCCTGACTGCTTGTTATGATGTATAGCAAGCTAAAAGGAAGCAGGATAATGGTTGCTAGGACATCAGCTGCTGCCTGCTTCCTAGCTACCAGTGACTTTAGTGACCAAATCATCAGGTAGCAGGGACAGACTGAGAACTCATGGGGCCCCTGGGCAATAGGGCATCATGGGGCCCCTGTGCCCTCACCGATGCTCAAACCACACCCAAAAAAGCCTATGAAAGGTACCAGGAGCATCTCATGAGGCCCCCTACTGACCCCGGGCCCTTGGGCAGTGCCCAAGTTCCCGAATAGTCAGTCTGCCCCTCTCAGGTAGCTTTCATTTACTTATGGTAGTAATAAATGAATGACAGAAGATTTTTGCAGCCCAAGTAGTTCACCCAGTCTGCAAAACCACATTCGGGCAGAGTTCAGTGCAAATCCTGCACTGCTATGAATGTGAATCTAATCTCTAATTGGTATTTACATTTCAGATGGCTCCTTGATAAACTGTATATGATTTCTATTGTTTTTATGAGTTAGGGTATTATGTCTTTTTTTCTCATTACTGTATTAATTAAATGCTACATGTTTTAAACATGCAATGTAGCTGTTTTGTTTGAGAGGTTTGTGATGGTTTTATATCTAGTTCACCTCTGAGCAGTATGCAAGTACAGTAGGTGCAGTTATACACAGTTTGGGTAAATTCCAAAAGCAAATATACACATTTTTTAACTAAGGACCCAGTGTCTTAATAAACATGATCTCTTTCCTACACACAAACATTAGAAGTAAGAGTTATACATTAAATGCAATTATGCTTTCCAGCCCATGTTTCTATTGAAAGAGTACTTAGTATCTCTGTGAGAAAAAGAACAATATGTGTCAGTGTTAATTGAAACAAATGTCAGTTTAACAAGCAATAAGACATGGCCCTTTCTAACTTATCATCAATAAACTAAAGCCAAATGCAGGATTGACCAGACTTACAATATGTTATGTTACAAACCTTTTTTTCCAAATAATTCCAGCTCTTACTACAGAATCCACAAAAATTAATTATAGCAGTTTTACAAATTTTCTTTTTTTCTGTATTTCTTATAACAAAGTGATATCATATCTGCATAAGTACTTGAACTAAATTTAATTTATTTAAAAGTACACTGTATCTTTCTGCATTAGAATGTTTAAGTCATAAGACAACATGTTTTTGTATTTCTTTATCCTGCTATGTAAGTGCTGCAGTTAGTGTTAAAAAAAAAAAACTAATCTTCCTTAATGTAAAACAAATATCAAAGAGTTCATGCCCCTTTTTTTCCAATGACCTGTTTTCAATTTGTTGTATTTGGATTAGATACCTTAATAAGTATTGACTGACTTATTTATTTACAATCAAAATCTATTATATTTTAAAAAGGCTTAAAGGGAAGAGAAAATATTATTGCTACCGAAAGTAATGCATATTGTTTGTGACCTCCACCTTGAATTTTCATTCATTCACTATTTCTTGTTAGTGTAATTTTATGGGTTCTCAAAGAAATAAAAAAAATCATTAAAAGGATGATGCCATGACAATAATAAGATAACAAAACAAAGCAAAAGCTCACACGTGTTACTTACCTAAATTGCTAGAGAGCTAATTGATTTTTGTGTTTTATATTGCCCTTTATAATCATTAAATGCATTTGTAAATCAGAAAGAGAAAGTGCGCTCCTATCCTAGCTGACAAAACAATCTCAGAATATATGGATATACAGGAAAGATAGATAGATAGATAGATAGATTGATAGATAGATAGATAGATAGATAGATAGATAGATAGATAGATAGATAGATAGATAGATAGATAGATAGATAGATAGATAGATAGATAGACAGTGATTTTGTAACATATTCTTGTATTTCAAAGGGCAGACTAATAGAGGGTAACCTGCAGAAGTGTATAATAATCCATAAATTAAGTTTAGGATTTAAAAGAACCATATTTAAAGAGGTCCAAATTAGCATTTTTTTCACAATGCCTGCATTGTATACTTTAACTTTTATTAAATTACATTATAGACTAAATATGAATAAAGGTAAACAACACTAGACATTTTAATGCTAAATAAAATACAAACTGCAATGGATATTACTTTTTTCAAATAAATACATATTTGATTATTTATAAATAAAAGTAGATATAAGGAGAATTTAACACTAATGGTAAATATCAAGCATATGTTTAATGCATATCTACATTTGTTGGTTTAAAATAATGTTTACATCACTTTGTAACATTTACATGTTTGGTTGTTTACTTTTTAATGTCATCTTTTGCATTTTAAAAAATAAACCCTACAGATAATAGATTGGTATGTAATTTATAAGTGCAGTACAGTACTTTCTTATTGATGTATATATTTCAATATAAAATACAAGAATCTGTATTGCTTTTTCATGTTTTTGAAGCCCAACACAGTCCTTTATAAATCACCTAACACCCTACAAAGGAAAAGCTTAAGGTATACAAAGAAGTCTATGTCATTAAATGGGGACCATACTTATACATTCGTATTCTCAAATATTAATGCTCATGGCAAGATTAAAGCCACATGTGCAAAGAATTTTTATAGTGTTGGCAAATTATTACAACAGAGTATCTAATTGCAACTTTATTATGGTGCTTTTTTAACATAAAATAGCAAGCACCTTTTGGAACAGAACTACACTGCATACCTGGACTTTACATAGTAGAGATGCAAAGATTTTGTATTTATTTATGCTTTCAATATTTATTGTGTTTTTAATCTTTTGGCTTTGAGCTGTATTTGAAGTTTGAACCTTTGAGCAGAACGTTTGTGTGTAAGACCAAACAAAAAATGCACTAAGCAAGTAAAACCTGGGGGTTGATTTACTAAAGATAAATAGGCTATGTGCTGCAAGTGCACCTGCTTTATATCCGATGGGAAACTCTGAAATGAGGCAAAACTCTGCTGATTTCTTTCATCCAATTATGTGTAAGCAAAAATGCTGTTTTTTTATTTTCCTTGCATGTTCCCCTCAGATCTAGAGCAACTGCACTTTAAGTGCACATCCATCTGCACTCGCAGTGCACAGCCTATTTGTCTTTGGTAAATGAACCCCATAATATCATACTCAGATATAAAAAGTGCATGTTGATGGTTGAGTCCATTTTAGGAGCTATGAGGTAAGATACTTGTAGGTTCCTGAGTAGCAGGTTCAGAAAAACCCGGAGACCTAAATGCGTTTGCTGCTCTTGTGGCGAAATTCCAAAAGGCAATATATTTTCAATGTTTAGATGAATATATTAGTGTACATATGCTGAAGAAATAGAAACTACTTACCAACATCCCATGTGCATGATTGAGTGTTAACAAGAAACACGGGCTCACCATGTATTCTATCATTTTCTTTGCAAACTCAACTTGCACCATTCTAAGTGAACATCCACTTGCTAGTTGAACAGCCTCTATTTTTTGAAAATGCCCATTATAGTTTTTTTTAACCACTTGCCTCCTGAGGATTTACCCCCCCTCCTGACCAGGCCATTTTTTTGTGTTACGGCGCTGCATTACTTTAACTGACAATTGCGAGGTCATGCAACACTGCACCCAAAATATTTTTATGTCCTTTTTTTTCCCACACGTAGAACTTTTTTTCGGTGGTATTTGATTGCCTGTGTGGTTTTTATTTTTTGTGCTATAAAAAAAAAGACTGACAATTTTGAGAAAAAAAACAATTTTTTGACTTTTTGCTATTTAACATGTCCAGTAAAAAAATGTAAAAAATCTAATTTCGTCATGAATTTACACCAAAATGTATTCTGCTACATGTCTTTGTAGTCCCAATACGTGTAAATTAATCGGTTTACGTGAAAATTATAGCATTTACAAATGGCAGTATATAGACTGGGATTTTTATTTTTTTATTTTTACTAGTAATGGCGGCAATCGACTTATAGCGGGACTGAGGAACTGCAGTGAACATTCTGACACTGGGGGAACTGACTTGGTGTCACTGACATCCCCAGTGACACCAATACAGTGATCAGTGCTAAAAAAAAGCACTGACTCTGTACTAATGGCACTGGGCATGAAGCGGTAAACATGAGGGACAATCAAAGGGTTAACTGTGTACAGGGAGTGTTTTACTAGGGGGCGGTGTCTGTGTACGTCACTGTAAACTGTGCACAGCCATCCAAAGCAGTGTGTCCGAGCTGACAGATAGAACTGTTGTTGTAAACAAAATAGTTCTCCTCCCCGTCAGAGATCCTTGGTAATCACCGGGCACCGGCGGGTAATCACTGGCTGGGGCCCAGTGATTTACAGCCGTAAATTGCGGTGTGGATAGGGCGTGCATGAGGCTCATGTGTGCCCCCTACCCGGAAATGCAAAATCACATATATATACGTGAATTTTCGCACCTACACTGCCCTGTAAGGGTATTTCTGCTATAGGGCGGTTGGGAAGCGGTTAACTAAGGTACAGTTTATGTTGATTTGTATTAGTTTCAATATTAGTCTGTAGACGTTACTAGTATAGATATTTGGGTCATTAAAACATGATACTGTAACCATTACCCTGTGACTTAATGAATCTTTTGATTGTCTTTAGGCTTATTTGGGCTTTGTAGTTTATTTGTAGGGTTTTACAATCATCTCATGTTTGTGGTCCTCTTTAGGTAGCATGAAGGGCCAGAACAATCTTGAAAAATAAGTAATAACATCCTTTTTGTCCCTAAAAGATCACATTTTATCAGAATTGTCTCTGTACGTGTTTCACTATGCAACTATATACATATATGGATTCTCAAAATCTAACTGTACATGTTAAAGAAGAACTAAAGTCATAAAAGGATATAGAGCTTTTTTTGGCAGAAGTGATATGAAATGTCTTTTCTGCCAAAAAATCTTTTTCCTCTTACTCCATGTAATATTTTGTTTTGTGTACCTTGCAAGTAGTCCATGTAAAGTAAAGTGTACAGATGTTTGAATATCCTTCAAGAATTACATTATTAGTGTCTGCCTAGTTACAGAGCCCAAAGATGTCAGACATGGAAGAATACCCAGAATCAGGGGTGGACTGACAACTCATGGGGCCCCCGGGCAATAAGGGATCATGTGGCCCCAGTGTCCTTGCCCAAACTCAAAAACGCCTATGAAAAAGGTACCAGGGGCATCTTATGGGGCCCCTACTGACCCCAGGCCCTCGGGCAGTGCCCGAGTTTCCAAATGGTCAGTCCGCCCCTGCCCAGAATATACCAAAAATGACCTAAAGATCTGTCTATGGACCAGATGTTTAAGGTACCAGATCTTTCCAGAAGAATCCCTCTTTTTAATGAACAAGAAGATAAGTTGAATCACATGCTTTACAGCTTATGAGAGTCTTGTAAAGGATAATTTTGCTGCATAGCACTGCTCAGTAGGCTCTGAAGGCTATATTGGGAAAAATACTATTTTCCAGATCACAATTTTCTCCCTAAAAGCTCATCCCCCCTTAAAATTGGAATTAATCAATACATACAAAACTCATAAATCCATTCCAACTTGTAACACATACGTGTTTGAGTGTGTTATTTGTGGATCAATTTGAAGTCTGATTACTTCTTGTTGCTTCACTTGTTTCTAATATGTATGGAAAGTTTAAAAAATTAGATGAATAATGAACATGTTAAGAGCTTTCAATCCTATGTATCTGCCAAGTACATAAACACAAAAGCTTAGCTTGGCCAAACATTTATTTTTTTCTGATGCAGAGGGAAAGATCGAACAGACAATGCTGACTGTGCTACACTTGGGAACCTATAATGCTTGGAAAACGTTTTCTGTACTGTTGCTAGTATTGACTCACTGGTCCCAAGCATCGGACCACTCTAAAATCAGGCTGGAAACAGAAAAGCTTTTCAAAATGTCATTCCATGCATATGGTCAGTCTAAGGATGGCAAAAAAATGTTCATTATGTTATGTCAGTGAAAAAATATGATACCTTTTTCTACATTGTACTGAAACTGTTCATTAATAATAACAATGTTTTAGTCAGGGCCGTATCTGCCGCAAGGCAAACAAGGCATTTTCCTGGGTTGGCACTGCCTCCAGGCAGAAAGGACAAGGGACCAGGGCTTGGCAGGGAGGGAGAGCTTGGAAGGGGCGCACCTGCTCTGGGCACTGTGTCATCCTGTGGTGAGGGGGCGCAGGGATAGGGGCGGACTGATAACTCATGGGGCCCCCGGGCAATAGGGGATCATGGGGCCCCTGTGTCCTCGCCCACACTCAAAGCACACCCAACAAAGCCTATAAAAAGGTACCCATCACATGGGGCCCCCTACTGACCCTGGGCGCTCGGGCAATGCCCAAGTGCTCGAATGGTCAGTCCGCCCCTGGATGCCTGAGTGCTCGAATGGTCAGTCTGCCCCTGGATGCCCGAGTGCTCGAATGGTCAGTCCAGCCCTGGATGCCCGAGTGCTCGAATGGTCAGTCCAGCCCTGGATGCCCGAGTGCTCGAATGGTCAGTCCGCCCCTGGATGCCCGAGTGCTCAAATGGTCAGTCCGCCCCTGGGTGCCCGAGTGCTCGAATGGTCAGTCCAGCCCTGGATGCCCGAGTGCTCGAATAGTCAGTCCGGCCCTGGATGCCCGAGTGCTCGAATGGTCAGTCCGGCCCTGGATGCCCGAGTGCTCGAATGGAGACACACATGGCACAGGCATCAGTAAGTCAGTAAGGTGTGTGCTTCAGATTTTTTTTGTTTTGGTGCTCTTCCAGACCTGTTGTACTGCTTAGTCCCTGTGAAAAGTGAATCTTGGTGCATCATGTTTCATAGGGCTGTATAGCAGTGGTTGACAGATGTTCAAGAGGTGGTACTGCTGCCTCCTGAATACCTGTATTTTTAAAATCTTGTTTTCCAAATGGCAAATTTACATTGTGGAACCGGGTCTCCTGTATCCTTTTTGCAGACTCCTGTATCCTGTCCGCAGTCTCCTGCATCCTGTCCGCAGTCTCCTGTATCCTGTCCGCCGTCCCCTGTATCCTGTCCGCAGACTCCCGTATGCTGTCCCCTGTATCCTGTCCGCAGACTCCCGTATTCTGTCCCCTGTATCCTGTCCGCAGACTCCCATATTCTGTCCCCTGTATCCTGTCCGCAGACTCCCGTATTCTGTCCCCTGTATCCTGTCCGCAGACTCCCGTATCCTGTCCCCTGTATCCTGTCCGCAGACTCTCGTATCCTGTCCCCAGTATCCTGTCCGCAGACTCCCGTATTCTGTCCCCTGTATCCTGTCCGCAGACTCCCGTATCCTGTCCCCTGTATCCTGTCCGCAGACTCCCGTATCCTGTCCCCTGTATCCTGTCCGCAGACTCCTGTAGGATACAGTAGTCTTTGACCATCTCCTGTACTATGTCTTCAGTCTCTAACCATCTCCGGTACTATGTCTGCAGTCTCTGACTGTCTCCTGTATCCTGTCCATAGTCTCCTGTATCCTGTCCACAGACTTCTGTATCATGTCTGTATTCTCTATTTCCTGTAGTATATCTGCAGTCTCTGACCATCTCCTGTACAATGTCTGCAGTCTCTGACCGTCCCCTGGATCCTGTTGTAGTCTCCTGTATCCTGTCTGCACTGTCCTGTACTATATCTGCAGTCTCTGACCATCTCCTGTACAATGTCTGCAATCTCTGACCGTTTCCTGTATCTTGTTGCAGTCTCCTGTATCCTGTCCGCAGTCTCCTGTATCTTGTCCGCAGTTTCTGACCTTCTCCTGTACTATGTCTGCAGTCTCTGACCTTCTCCTGTATCCTATCTGCAGTTTCTGACCTTCTCCTGTACTATGTCTGCAGTCTCTGACCATCTCCTCTACTATGCTATAATCTCTGATCTTCTCCTGTATCCTATCTGCATTCTCTGACCATCTCCTATAGTATGTCTGTAGTCTCTGACCATCTCCTGTAGTATGTCCGCAGTCTCTGACCATCTCCTGTATCCTGTCTACAGTCTCTGACCATCTCCTCTATCCTGTCTGCAGTCTCTGACCATCTCCTGTAGCATGTCTGCAGTATCTGACCATCTCTTGTAGTATGCCTGCAGTCTCTGACCATCTCCTGTACTATGTCTGCAGTCTCTGACCATCTCCTGTACTATGTCTGCAGTCTTTGACCATCTCCTGTACTAGGTCTGCAGTTTCAGACAAACTCCTGAGGCGGAGCCTAAAAATGAAGGGATGGGGTTTACAGATTGAGGGGTGGATATTAAACAGGAAGGGGTTGGGCAAATTTAGATAGGGGGGGTGCCCAATTTTAGTCTTGCCTAGGGAAGCACAAAACCAAAATACACCACTGGTTTTAGTATTACATGATTATGAGTTATAGAGAAAGTCAAAATAAACGTTTTTTCCATTGTTACCAAATCTGCCTCTACTCAGTGGGATCGATTTGCTAGAGGGAATTTGCCCTTAGCTTAATGAATGTGGTGAAAAACCACTTTGCAAAAAATACCCAATCAACATTATATGTGTTTGCATGTGACCTCATTCAGGCGTTTGCATATCGCGTTTATGCACGTT